>NC_089584.1:79495923-79795923 GCF_019320115.1 Miscanthus floridulus | reverse complement strand
TGGGGACTATCTCCTCCCCGTGGTGCTTCTAGTTCATGTTCCACCCATCGCGGCATCGCTAGGATGAGGTAGGATCGTTGGTGCCATCACCACCACTGAGGTGGCCAGCGTCCTTGGCTTTCCTGCTAAAGTTGGCCTAGATGGCCTCCTCACCTGTGGCATACTAGGTGGTGATGTCTAGGAGCTCCCGTGTCATGCGTAGGGTCTCATAGCCGAGCACATGGATGAATGCCTCGTAGGTCATGCCACTGATGAAGGCATTGATCATGTCGGCATCGGTGATGTTTGGGAGCTCATTGCGCTTCTTGGAGAAGCACTGAATGTACTCTTGGAGGGTCTCATCAGCCCTCTGCTTGTAGTTATGGAGGTCCTAGGAGTTCCCTGGGTGGGTTTAGGTACCCTAGAAGTGGCCGATGAAGACCGCATGGAGATTGCCCTAGCAGCGGCTGCTACTAGGCTCGAGCTGCTCGTGCAAAACTCTAGTTGAGCTTGATAGAAGCAGAGGAAGGTACTGAACGATGAAGTTGTCATCCGACCCCTAGCCTTCATGGCAAGGCGGTAGTCCTTGAGCCAATGGTTCGGGTTGGTTTCACCATCGTACTTGGAGATGTGCATCAGTGGTGGGAAGCACATAGGGTCGAGGGCCGCTCGGATCGCTGCCCCGAACACTAGGGGGCCAAAGTGATCCGGGATGGGGCCCCTGCCCTATCGCTCAGGGGTATGGGACTATGCTTGAGTGTGGCACCTAGCCTCGATGGTGTCACGGATGTCGTGATCGTCGCTGATTCGGTGCCACACGAGGGACGCTGAGGAGAAAGGTCATGTCTTTGCTCCTATCAAGGCTTAGCGCCCTAGGTCCACGACCAGTCAGAGCTGTTGCCAAAGGTGTCACCACTGCTCCCCACCACCTATGAGGTGTGAGCAATGGAGCACCCCACGTTAGTAGTGGCTGTCATTTGGGATGACCGGGAGAGCGTGGCGCGGCACCGAGAGGCTGAACTCTTGACCTACTACTCGAGGGCAACGTGGAGGAGCCGCTTCGCCTCATTTAGCCACTCATTGGTCTTTGGGTCTGGCATGTCGGAGATGTCTTCTAGGTGGCAAGCAGTGGCCACCATGTAGTATGCCATGCGGGAGAAGCAGAGGCTGCTAGGAGCCCTCATGCAGGCGTTGTCGTCATCGCCGAGAGGGTACGCGGTTTGCTACCATGCAAAGTCCTACCTTTGGTGCTTGAGCTCTGCCTTGGCTACCTCCATGTCCACCTGCTGAGTGTGCAAGCAGTCCGCCTTCTCTTGAAGGTAGTCTATGTTGCTATGATGACTCTGGTCTAGCGGTGCCTCCTTAGCAAGATCGTCACCGTCGACATGGTAGCACATGCACGGTGGGGTGTCATAGTCGATGTTGTCAGAGTCGTACTCTAGTCCATTCCCCGAGAGGACCTCAAGGAAGGTGTGGAGTGAGGGGACATTAGTCCCTGCCATGCCGAAGAGAATGGCATTCTATGGTGCCTCACGACTGATGAGGTGCTCTAGCTCTAGCTAGAAGGATGTTGCCATGTTCTGTATCCCAAAAGGTAGGTCTAGGAGGTAGTACCACAAGTGATCAGGTGATGGGAGCACCTCACTGGTGGTGATCTAGTGGTGGACATTGACTAGCATGTAGAACATCGAGCGGTGGTCCAACATAGTGGGGTTCGGGCCTAGATCATGTCGGATCTGACATGCTAGAACCTCGAGATCTGCTCCCAAGAGTCCTAGTGGAGGAGACGGCGCCAAGGGCTCATTGCCCACCGTTGCAGCCCCATGAAGTGGATAAAGCTCGCTGTAGCAGTCAGGGATGTAGGCTAGGCTCCCAAAGTTGAGGACCTGGCCCGGAGTGAAGGCACCGACCACAATGGAGAACTCACCAAGAAAGCAGACACCGCCGTCTAGGGCGGCGCCGCTTGCTCCGGCGATGAGACAGGTGGCTCCAGCCACCGTAGAGCTAGAATCACACTTGATGCTGCACCCTACCTAGTGCACTAGCTGTCATGGGGTTGAAATTGTGGCAAGCATGTTGTTTGAGTCAGTGTTAGAGTATGGGGTCTCTGGTGGCTTAGGTGGACTCAGGAACACAAGAATCACATGCAGAAGACACAACAGTTTATCCTAGTTTGGGCCAATTTAGTCCCTATGTCTAGCAGCTAATGATCCTTATACTCAAGAGCACCCAAAATCTGGGGGGGTTACAACAGAGTGTAAAGGAAGAGAGTTTGGTAGGGGGTTAGATCGGTGCTAATCCTAAGGTTTCCTCACCACCGACGGAGTCTCCCCCTCGTCGAAAAGGAAGGGGATGGCAAGATGCGGTGGAGGAGGGGTCACGGTGCCCCTCTCTAGGTTGCCTTGCTCTCGGTGCAAAGCAGAGGCAAATGGAATAGAATAGAGCGTCTGGTGATCGAATCAGGATCCTACCCCCTCTAGGTCTAACCTTATCCCTTATATAACAAGATAGGTTGGGTACAAGGCAGTTTGAGGGTTCTAGTCTATGGTCTATATGCGCTGGAGTCTAGGAGGGGCTTGTAGCGGTGCGCAATGGACTATCGAGGTGTCTTGGAGCTAAAGAAGCCTAGACATCGTCTGGCTGCTCTATTCTAACACTCTCCGTGTTAGACGGTGTTGGCTTGGACCAGCCTCCCTAGGTGAGACCATTTGGAGTCTTCTTGGTGGCGAAGGAGGTCGGCTCTAGGGGCTGATGCATGGGCCCAGAAGCCCCCGAGCCCCAAAGGCCGTAGGAAGCTTTGTCTTCTTGTGTCATGCCTCGAACCTTGGCTTGTATCGTTAGCTAGGTAGGAGACTAGGGCCAGGCCCAGAGGTGTCGTAGATTAAGAGTCCAAGGCTTGGGGAAGCCCCTGAGCCTTAGGCGGAAGTTGTGGTTGAGTCAGGCTCGGCCGGGTCTCTTTGCTAGAGGGTGCACATGAGCATGCCTGATGGGCATAGCCCCTGAGCCCCTGGGCGATCCTGCTTCTTCATTCGGAAACCATTAGACCCGAGGCTTAACATACCTATATGTTAGGATCTCGTCACTAACCTTCAAGGACCTAAGCAAGTTTATGGACATAAAAAGAATTGGTCTTCTTTTGTAGGTCAATTACAAAGCCAGAGGAAGGCATTGGGTTCTTGATAGTGGGTGCACTCAACACATGACCAGTGATGCAAGAATGTTCAACTCAATCAACACCAATGATAGCAATGGTTTTGATAGTATCACATTTGGTGATAATGGCAAATGCAAGGTCAAAGGGCTTGGTAAGATTACAATATCTAGTGACTTGAGCCTATCCAATGTGTTGCTAGTTGAGAGCTTGAACTTCAATTTGCTATTCATGGCTCAATTGTGTGATCTTGGATTCAAAGGCATATTTGGAGTTGATGATGTCGAGGTCATAAGTATAGATGGCTCTAATTTGATCTTCAAAGGTTTTCGATATGAGAATCTTTACTTGGTTGATTTCAATGCTAGTGAAGCTCAATTGTTAATATGCTTGTTCACTAAGTCAAGTATGGGTTGGTTATGGCATAGAAGGCTTGGTCATGTTGAAATGAAACAATTGAATAGATTGGTTAAGCATGATCTAGTTAGAGGTTTGAAAGATGTGGTATTTGAGAAGGATAAGCTTTGTAGCTCTTGTCAAGTCGGCAAACAAGTTGGAAACACCCATCCTAAGAAGAGCATAATGAGCACTAGCAAAGCATTTGAGTTATTGCACATGAACTTGTTTGGGCTAACACAATATAATAGTATTGGAGGAAACAAATATGGCTTTGTGATAGTGGATGACTATACAAGATAGACTTGGGCATTCTTTCTAGTGGACAAACGTGATGCGTTTGCAACACTCAAATCATTTGTCAAGGGCATACACAATGAATTTGAAACAACCATCAAGAGAGTTAGAAGTGACATTGGTA
Source organism: Miscanthus floridulus (assembly GCF_019320115.1). Taxonomy (NCBI): domain Eukaryota; kingdom Viridiplantae; phylum Streptophyta; class Magnoliopsida; order Poales; family Poaceae; genus Miscanthus; species Miscanthus floridulus. The sequence goes on along the minus strand of NC_089584.1, from coordinate 79,791,976 downwards.
GTGAGTTTAAGAACACTAGAATTGGTGAGTTGTGTGATGAATTTGGAATTAGACATCAATTCTCGGCCAAGTACACTCCATAATAAAATGTCCTTGTTGAGAGGAAGAATAGAACACTTATTGACATGGCAAGGTCTATGCTTAGTGAGTACAATGTGAGTCAATCTTTTTTGGCCAAAGCAATCAACACGGCTTGCTATTGTAGCAATCGCCTCTATTGTCACCCATTGAAAGAGAAGACACATTATGAGCTCTTGAATGGTAGAAAGCCCAACATTGCATACTTTCGGGTATTTGGTTGCAAATGCTACATTTTGAAGAAAGGCACTAGATTGAGCAAGTTTGATAAGAAGTGTGATGAAGGATTCTTGGTTGGTTACTCCACTACCAGCAAAACATAGAGTTTGGAATTTGGCAAGTGGTACTCTTGAAGAAGTTCATGATGTGGAATTTGATGAAACCAAGGGTTCCCAAGATGAGAATGAGAATCTTGATGGTGTTAGAGGCATTTAACTTTTAAATGCCATGAAGAATATGGATGTTGGTGAATTAAGGCCTAGGCAAGTGAATGATGAAGAAGATGATCAAGTGCAAGTGCTCTCTAACTCAAATGATAAAGTTGATACAAATCAATCAATTACAAGTGGCTAGCTCATCATCTTAAGTGGATCAATCAACTAGTCAAGCAAATGCAAGCAACAATGTTCCAATACTCCAACCAACAAATATTGCAAGGGATCATCCATTGAACACTATAATTGGGGATATTTCTAGAGGTGTACAAACAAGATCAAGATTAGCATCATTTTATGATCACTTCTTATTTGTATCATCCATTGAACCAAAGAAGATAGAAGAAGTATTGAAGGATGTTGATTGGGTGAATGCTATGCATGAAGAGTTGAATAACTTCATAAGAAATCAAGTATGGGAGTTAGTTGAGAGACCAAAAAACCACAATATGATTGAAAGCAAATGGGTCTATAGAAACAAGCAAGATCAAGATGGGATAGTAGTAAAGAATAAGGCAAGATTGGTAGCATGAGGTTACACTCGAGTTGAAGGTCTTGACTTTGGAGAAACATATGCCCCGGTTGCTAGATTGGAAGCAATTAGAATCTTGCTAGCCTATGCTTGTGCCTACAACATCAAGGTATATCAAATGGATGTCAAGAGTGTATTTCTCAATGGCTACATCAATGAAGAAGTTTATGTTGAGCAACCTCCTGGTTTTAAAGATGATAAGAAGCCTAACCATGTGTACAAGTTGAAGAAGGCATTGTATGGCTTGAAGCAAGCACCTAGAGCATGGTATTAGAGGTTGAGGGACTTCCTACTCTCTAAAGGGTTTATAATGGGCAATGTTGACACCACTCTTTTCACCAAGAAGATTGGCAAGTACTTATTTATGTTGTGAATCTGTGTTGATGACATCATATTTCGATCAACCAATCAAGACTTTTGTGAAGAGTTTAGGAAGATGATGGCTAATGAGTTTGAGATGTCCATGATTGGAGAGTTGAGTTACTTCCTTGGTCTTCAAATCAAGCAATTGAAGAATGATACATTTGTGAGTCAAGGAAAGTACATCAAATACATGCTCAAGAAGTTTGGCATGAATGAAGCAAAGGCTATTAGTACACCAATGGGAACAAATGTCAATTTGGATAGTGATGCAAGTGGTAATATGGTGGATCAAAAGTTGTATCGCTCTATGATTGGAAGCCTACTCTATGTGACTGCATCAAGGCCGGATGTCATATTTAGTGTGTGCATGTGTGCAAGATTTCAAGCCTCACCAAGAGAAAGTCATTTGAAGGCTATAAAGAGAATATTGAGGTACTTGAAGCATACACAAAATGTTGGTTTATGGTATCCCAAAGGAGCAAAGTTTGAGTTAGTTGGATATTTGGACTCCGATTATGCAGGATGCAAGGTTGAAAGGAAGAGCACCTCAGACACATGTCAACTATTAGGAAGATCATTTATTTCATGATTATCAAATAAGAAAAATAGTGTTGCATTATCAACTGCCAAAGCCAAATACATATCTGCTAGTAGTTGTTGTGCACAAATTCTTTGGATAAAGGCCACCTTGAATAACTTTTGAATCAAGTTCAAGAAAGTACCATTGCTATGTGACAATGACAGTGCAATCAAGCTAACCAACAATCCAGTTAACCATGCAAGAACAAAGCACATTGATGTCCGCCACCATTTCATAAGAGATCATCAATAAAAAGGGGACACTTCAATTGATAGTGTGGGCACCGAAGATCAACTTGCCAACATATTCACCAAGCCATTAGATGAGAAAAGGCTTTGCAAGCTAAGGAATGAGTTGAACATATTGGATTTCTCAAATATGTGTTGATGCACCCCCCACTTATATGACATGCCTCTCCTTTGAGTAATCCAAGGTAAAAGTTGATTGGCATGTATACGTCCTTTGTTAAGGACTTATTTAGTGCATCTAGTCATTTCTCATGTTTTATAGGCTCATTCATGAAAATCAAATGAATTTGATGCTTATTGATACCACTATTGCTTCTATGCTTGACATGATCTAGTGGTAGCATAGACATGTTTGTGGGCTTTTGAACCTAGTGTTTGATCTAGAAAATGAGTTATAAGTGTTTAACTCAACATGGTCAAGATAACCCTTGAAATCAGGTGTGAAGAAGCTTGCCCTTGAATCAAACTGAGTTAACACTACTAGGAATATCCACTTCTATGATGATCAACTTTTGTCACTAAAGGAGCCAAATTCGTCATAATTTCAGTTTTATGATGAATTTATGATAAAAATGGTTCGTCATAGAAGTCGTGTCATTCCTTAACTTCTATGATGATTTTAGAAATTTGTCATAGATGTGGATAGATCTATGACAAAAACTGAACATCATAGAACTACTTTGGCATGCGTGGTAGGGGGGCATCCACGATGGCGGTTTCTTCCATTAGAGATGCTTTCCACGTGTACCTGCTATAGCCGGTTGCATTGGAGATGGTTCCAGTATGTGTCACCTTGTTATTGGACAACATTTCAGGTTCTTAATGGAGCACATGTTGGGGCCCCTGTTGTTTCACATGTCTGTTTTCTATTGGCACAAGTGTCGTATTGTGGTTGGGTCATGTGTCATTTCTTCATTGGACCATGTGTCATATTTTTATTGGTCCACGTGGTCGTTTCGTATTTGACCACGTGTCACGGTGCTGTCCATCCATGTTTCATTTTTTTATTTGGCCACGTGGCTTGATGGCTTCCTTCCACATGTCAGATTTTTATTAGCCCACGTGTCGTGCCATGTCTATTTCATGTGTCATGCACTGGTTCATCAACGTGTCGCATTTTTGTCTGATCACGTGGCCTGCCTAGGTTCTACCACGTGCCCAACAATTAATTCATCATAAAAGTAATTTATGATCATCACTGCTGCATAGATTGACTACATAATTATTCGATGATGTCTACATAATTATTCAGCATGAAAATCAAATACAACAAATTATTGTTTACACATCAGCCGCAACCCGCTGGCAGTTTCACCACATCAAACCAGCACATGAGTACACACATCAAACCACAAATGTTCACTGCATCAAGCCAACAGAGTTCATGACTGAGAGTTACCAGAAGAAGAGCTAAAGCACATGATATCCTCACGTAGCTTATTGTACTCCTCCTGTTGTTGTATCTTGAACTCCTCAAACTCCCTTTTAGTCTTTTCTGTCTTACTCTTTAGTCATCCACTTGTTCAACGAGGTTAGCAGAACTTTTCTATTCAGCAACAAGCTATTCCCAAAGCATTCTTTCCACCGATGTCTCTATTCTAGCGGAGCTTGTCGGGATACCAGCATTCTTTAAAAAAAGGATGTTGCCACTGACCTAGGAGTGGATCTGTCCATGGGAGAGGCAAAGGACCGTGGAACAACATCAGCACTTATCATTGGTTCATGCCCATTAGCAACAGGTTCTTCTCATATAGTTTCCATAGCTTCCTATGAAATTCAAGCAATAAACATTAGGTTACAGATAGTGGAAGAAGACTTTAATTAAAACCCCAAGAGATTAGTTTATAACAAGTAACGCAGGCTTCATATTGATATGGATTATAGGGCTGTTTTGATCTTGCCACACATAGCCACACTGTGGCAAGTTGTGGCAGTGGCAGGGTTTTCATCCGCCACACTCTTGTGGCTCATTCTCTACTGAGCAAAGCTGTGGCAGCTCATTTAAGTCGGCAACCAAATAGCTACTCTAGTTCCTGTGGTGAGCCATAGTTTGTGGCGTGGCGGCCGGTGGCCCTCAACCAAACACCCTCTATATGAGCACAATGCATAGTACTGATATGGATTACTTACTACAAAATTCAAGCAGTAAACAATAAGTTACATATATGGATTACATAAGCACAATGCACATATATTTCAACTTTAAAATTAAATGATGATGCCAAATTTAGGGCCCCTTTGGTTTATAAGATTTCCAAAGAAAAAAATGTAGGAATCAATAATGCTATGGAATCAGCACCATATAGGCCTTGGGTTCACAGGAAGAAATGGGGGAAGGAAAACCATAGGAAAGTTTCCTATCCTTCAACTTTCATAGGAAAAACAGAGGAAAAAACATCCAGTGAAACCTCATTGTATTGGTTTTCCTATGTTTTTCCTGTATAAAACCAAACATCCCTTCTAACAAAATTCCTCTATTTTTCTTTCCTCTATTTTTCACATGCATTCTAGTCATATTCCTATATTTTTCCTATTCCTATGTTTTCTCGATCCTGCGTTTCAAAGAGGGCCTTTGGCTCCTGCTACTATTGCTTCTATTAATAGTGCACATCAGTTTCTGTTTATACAAAGGCTAAAGTAACAATAAAACATAACCATCACTTACAAATGATTATAGCTGTACAGCATAGGAGCGAGATCCTGTATCTTGGTGGTACTTCACTTTTGCATGGTTTGCTTGTTCTTCTTAGATCCATGAGTCAACTCTCTAGGTCATGTTGACTTCACTCTCTTGGACTGCCTTCCTCTAGGACTAATATCAGCGCTGCCTTTTATCCTACTGGCGGAGCCTCCTCTGTGGCTTCTTCGAACTAGGTGCTAAAATTGGAGAAACAAATTTAAGCAAGAAGCATGTACAAATTGCATTGCTACCCAAACAGCAAAGCATTGCATTGCTATCTGCACCCCACCCCCTTGGCCCCTCCCACCTAAACTCAATACAAGGTAGAACAAGCACCTCAACTATAAGGGGCACTGGCTCATCTTGTAAATCTGAATATGTTTCATCTGTATCACCAAATCCCTCAACAACCACCCCTGGTTCTTCCATCTTCCTATGATTCTTTGTGACTTGTGCCTCCTAGTCTCATTCTAAAGCAGTTAGTGGGTGTTCAACTAGATTACAAAGGTATTTATTAACTAATGCTTCTAGCAAATGTCAACATAACAGAGAGCAAGAGTATGTAATTAAGCGCCTAACTAGTAACTACAACTTATATGGAAGTCATTAATCCAATAAAGCACATGTCAGCTACACTCAACTATAGTAAATATGCAACCCCATCACTATCTACATATCCCAGGTTGAACCACTACAATACAGCACACGTCATAAAGGGAATTTGGGTACCTCTTCCTCCGCGTACCTTGACTGCGCTTTGTCGTTAGCACAGCCGTCTTATCATCGTGGTCATAGAACTGGTGCGGCCGACGTTGATGAAGGGGTACTAGATCCAACTCTAGCTAGGGTTCGGATATGGCTAGTCATGACAGGTGCCAAAGTTGGGGATTCAGATCTAGCCTATACCATCATCGAGGCGGTCCTTCCACCGTCAGTTGACCCGCTGTCGATGAATCAAAGGGGATCTGGCTCCGGCTAGGGTTCGGAGAGCTATGAGAGAGGGTGCGGCTAGAGAGTGGAGATTGATGAGTAGAGCTGCTATGCCGATGCCACCTAGGGTCTAGAGAGGGGTGGCAGAGGGGGTGGCTAGAGAGTAGAGAGGAAGGCCGTGGGGCTAGGATTTGGAGCGGGAGGAGAGACGGTGGCGGCTGAAGGATGGAGATGGCGGCAGAGACGGTGACTCCTTGCATTTTTATGTGGCCATCATAGTACCACAAATGCCCTTGTCTAAAATTGATGGCATGGTAAACCTAATTTTTGAGCAGAGGGCAAAAGAGAGACATCTACTTTTTGGTGCGTGTTGGCGGGACTGCTCGGCACAGTGGGAAATTTTTGCCAAAAATCAAATTTTCGCGTGTGCAGATCTCCCCATCTGTTTGGGGCCCACCAACACTACAAAATGGAATCCTAAGAAATGGACAAAAGAAACTCAAAAACTTATAGCTACTTTGGAATGGAGGAGAAACAGGAATTTTGAAGGATCCAAATCATATAGGAAAAAATCATATGAAGCCCCTTGGACCGGTAGCTCTGGTGGGAACTATGCCTCCACCACACGCAGGTCTATGTCTGAACGGAGGTTGGCGATGGCTAGGGCTGATGCAGCTCCATGGTGAACGCCATGCGTCACTAACTCCCGGATCCACGTCGGTAGAGCACAGGCATGCTCAAAGAAGTTTGGCCCCACCAGTAGCATGGATGTAGAATTTAGCTACTCCATGATGGCAGAAAGAGCAAGAATGAAGAAAACCCTACCAATTAATAAGATGCAGTGCCAGACAAAATAAGAAGATACGATAATAACAATGCCTTACCAGCGAGCTGTGCCTGCACTTAACCCGCTACAGCTTCAGCCATGGCTGTCTCCCTATCGGCTGCGGTGAGTGCCATCTCCACAGCAGAGAGGCATGACCATAGCCGCTCTACCTCCCAGTTCTCCGCGCGGAGAGCCTGCTTGGTCATGTCTAGGTCCCACAACATCATCTCCTCCCTTGGACGCTTCTCCGCCGCCATGGTTCAAGCATGAAGAACGAGGTGCTAGGGTGGAGGCGGCAAGTAGGAAAGGTGGTTACAAGGCAACTATACTGACTTCCCTATTTTTCTTCTATTTTTATAGCAGGGGACGCGCATGGCCGATGGAGTTCCAGCTGATGCCAGGCGATAGCAGGAAGTAAGGCGAGGGCGCGAGGCCACATCTCCATGATCTCTAAGGAGCACGCCTTCTGAGAAATACACGTCATGAAATGAGCCACCAAAACAGAGCAGCCAAATAACTATTCATATTTTATTGCACTCGCAAGAAAGTCTGGATGTGGCATATTTGATCTCGTCGGACACTATACAGTACAGAGCTATGAGTAAACTATTGCCAATGGAGTGCACTCAGTCACAACATTGCTATCAGTAGTAGTAGTCATGAGTGGCTTTGATCTGTGTTGAACCCAACTCGTCTTATTTTCATGTATTTGATAAGATTTGTTGAACTTGCAAGAACCATGCATCAAAGATAATTTTATTCAAAATTTGGTTTTTATAATCTGATGTGTGCCTCTACAAACCAAGAGAAATTGAAGCAAGTCCTCAGTCTGCCCCTCGACTGTCGTGACTGCTTGGATTAGACCGCACTGTCTATACTTCATAGGATCACACAAGGTCTGGTCGTCTAAAATCTTGACTACCTGGATAGTGTAATTGATGAATGACATGCTCCCGCATTCCCATGTAGGCGCGCGCGCGTGGGTGGTGTCAGTAGCCTGTTATAGTAGGGGATGTTGTCTCCAGGCCTGTCACATTGACGTGATGGGGAGAAGCCCCGCCGCCCACTAACGTAAACGTCTTGGTCGTGGGGTGGTCGATGGCCCCCAAACTATAGCAACAGAGACAAGAGGCGAGAGAGAAGGTTATACCTGCTGTCTTCTCTCTCTAGAGCTCCGGATTCCATCCCAAAGCTTTTGCCTTTTGTCCTACTACGCCACTAACACCTCCTGCCAGGACCATGGCAGAGTGGACGAGGTCTTCTATTGACCGGGCTGAGTTCAACCAGTTGCGAGGGAGAGGGGTGATCTTGGAGGCCATCAAGGAGCTCGGGTGGAGAGTCCTGGTGAGAAGTGAAGTGGAACCAAGGCCGAAGGAAAATTAGGTCGTCTCTTTCATCGCTTTCCACCTTATTAGGTTTGGGCTGCCAGCGTACCCCTTACTCAAGTGGTTGCTCTACTACTATGGGCTTCGCCTCCATGACTTAACCCTAGAGGGGATCCTCCACCTCTTGATATTCATCATGCTGTGCGAGGGCTTCCTAGGGATACCTGCCCATTATGATCTATGGTGGATTCTTTTTTGGGTGGTTCTGTCAGCATGCTCTTGGCATTGTCATTGTCCGATGGGGGTGCCTTGATTGCCACTATGCGGTAGGTGGCTCTACGTTCCCAACAATGAGTGGCAACCGCTACCAACTTTTTTCTCATGACTAGCTACGTCCTAACATGCTAGAATCATGGTCAAGGATGCCAACCTATCAAAATCCCTGGTTGTGGAACTAAGGACGTGGGTCTAGACCCTGCAGCTGTGCGTGCAAGCTGCCTGTGACGTGGCCTTCCCCATGGACAATCCGATCACCACAGAGGAGCGCCTCCGAGCTTTGTCGACCCACCTTCGAGCCATGGTGACCGAAGCTCTTTGTTAGAGGGCTGCCATGGTACTAGCTACTGCCCAGCTTTAGATTGGCGCAATGGTGAACGTCTGGGTGGTCGAGCAGGGTTTTTTGCTGGGGTCGACGGGCGTTGACATTGTCGATCTGATCGAGAGTTTTGAGCCAGCCACCAACACCGTCTTACCGAAGGTGGACATGGAGCTGATCTTGCATGCCAACCTCGACCCTTGATCTATGGGACATATCAGTAGTATTAGTAGTCATGAATAGGTTTGATCTGTGGGACGCCCTTGCAAATATGTGAACTCTTATTTGCATAATGGTGTTAATTTTTGTTGAACTTTGTATTAGGTGGGTTAAACTCTATTGATCATAGTGTAGCTCAGGTCCTTTGGTCATTTATAGCTAGTTTCTAGCCCCTATTGGTTGCTTTTCGCTACATATTTCTTTCTAGTTGTCTTTGATCTGATCTATAATATGCTAAACATTCATGAGTGCCTTTGATTACTGTTGAAGCTAACTCGTGTCTTCGATAAATGTTGTTGACCTTGAAAGAACCATGCAGTGAGTTCATCTAAACAAGTCTCACCTCGATCTAATACAGAACGCAGGAGCCATAGCTGTTGACTTTTACTACGAACACAAGAAAGTCCGCCCGCTGAGTATTTGATCTCATAGGACAGAATAAAGTGTTGTACAGAGTAGCAATCAGTCTGCCCCTCGACTATCATGGCTGCTTGGATTGGAGAGAAATAAGTACAAAAAAGACCTATCACAACCGCACCAGGCATTTATGTGTCAATCGTGTCATGGTGGTCAAAAGCTCTTTCTCCATATTCACTTCTTGTGTCCAGCTTTTCTGCCGCATTTGCTTCACTCTCGTCAGCCATGCAAGGTCTATATGAAATGAGCACCCCCCTTCCCTTATCTGCTATAATTTGCATCAATTGCCTACCTTCTGGTCCCCCCTCACCCATTTGCATTTTCCCAACCCCGTTTGATGTTTAAGGATCTAAATAAAGGTAACGTGCTTCATACCAAACGTACTATTTGTATGAACTTATTATTGTGTTTCATGTTGGTTTGAGGATCTCAATTGACATTTATTCTAACCAAAATCATGCTTATAGATGGCAACTAGTTACCATACCATGAATGTTTACTCTACAACAAACGATCACAACTTTTCCCCCAACCACGTCCATCTATGATATTAGACGAAATGATGTTTACCTATTTCTTGTAAACCATATGTTCGCCTAATAGTCTGAGTAACATAAATTTGAATAGGTCAGACATGTAACTCCTGTACTCAGCTATGAGTAAAACTTTTGCCTGATCGGCTGTGCTACAAATAGGAGCTGCACTATCTATGGCTGCATGCATGAAGTAGTAAGGTAGGAGTAGTTGGATTCTTGAACCGGTAGCTTCAAACACAACCGTGGGAGTGCAGATGATCAGAACCTATGAAACTATGTAGCCATCTCTAGCTAGCTGCTACCCCTTGGCTGCTGTGAGCATGCGACTCCTTGGATTGGACTACACCATACTTCACCGGATTATAGAAGGTCCGACCGTCTAAAATATTCACTACTCGGATACTAGTAATGCTGAACATGGTGTGCTCACGTCAGAAGCCTGTTCTAGCCCTAGTGTCCCTGTGTGTACAAAGTCTAGCCTCACTCCTATTGTCTTTTTATGGTCACCTCACTCCCATTATTTCACTCCCCCTTGCATTGCACGAAAGCCTTCGCCTAACATTGCCTCGCAAATTCCCCACCTCCACCTCTCCATCGGTTCCCATGAAGGCCGTCCCCATGAAGCGCTCTAGGTCCTCCTCAAGGAACCATGGCCAGGCTCTAGTCCACGCTTTCTCCAATGCACTGGTGCACCTCGCTTTGATGCCTGCTCATACCCTTCTTAACTACTGGTACTCGTCGTAGACCCGCACGCTGTCTCCTAGGCTGCCATTTGTCTCCTCATCACCCACGATGACACCGTTGATGCCTCTAGAACCATTGGTTCCCTCACCACCGCCGCTCCCAGTGCGGCCCACCTCACCATCATCATAGGCCCCATCGTGGTCCCACATGCCATCTCCTAGGCTGGCAATGGTCTCCCTGTCACCTACAATGACGATGTTGACGCCACTAGCACTGGTGGTTTGCTCGTCACTACCGCGCCCGGTGTGGTCCACGTCGCTGTTGTCGATGGCCCCATCATGGTTGAGCTTGCTGTCGCTGGATCCGCTCTTGGTGTCCCATGGTGGGAGTGGGTCTCCTGTAATGTCATGGTCCTAGTCGTGGTCCGCCGAGGATATGTCTGAGGGCTCTACGGTGGAGACCCCCTTGTGGCCAAGCTTGCCTTCGCTGGATTCGCTCTAGGCGCACCACGGCGGGAGTAGGTGAAGTGATCCTGCAGTTTGACATGGCGGATAGGTTTGCTGGTTTCAACCCAAGCAGGTTTACCTTGCAGGCATTGGATTTTGATTGTGCCTGTTGGTACCCTTGTTGCTTAGAGTTGTGGGATGGCACAACTCATTGATTTAATTAGTAGTATCAAGTCATGTAAATATTTGTAGTTAGGACAAGTACGTTGTCTGGTGCTCATTACTACTCTGAAGTCATGTTAATCATCTGTAGTTAGAACTAGTATGTTTATGTAGTAGTTGTATGACTTTGAGTAGTGTGGCATGTTTCTCCTCTTATTATGGTCGATGATGGCATGGAAGTATGACCATGAGCACAACTATTATAACAGTTTTACACTCTACAGAGGTTGTACACTTTCACTGTGAGTCGTGATTTACCCTTTCACCCGAGGTAGCTAATCTCTTGACCCACTTCCAAGGAAGGTCGGTAGGGTTCACTATGAAGCCTTTCAAAGGTTCGTCTAACAAGTTAGGGCCGCTAGGTGTATGTGGCCCTTCTCCAGGAGTGGCACGCGTGGGCACACAGCACAATACACACATCCCAGCAGAAAAGGAAACATACCCTCTTGCGCCATAAAGGTAACCACTAACAAGCTAGAAAAGGTCCTCATACTGAGCTAAAGCCAGAGCCATATAACCCTCACAGCTGTACTATAAGTCCCGGATGATCGCTTACAAATAAGTCCTTAGGGAGAGGAATCTGAAGCATTTAGAAAGTAGCTAAATACTCCAGCCCCCTGTTTCCATGTTGCTAAAAGTCATGTTTTAATGTTTATTGCATATACCATTAATCAAGTTACAAGATCATGGTTTTGATTAAGCACTAGCAAAAACTACCCAATGCAATAACCCAAAGGTATCAAGGTACAAGATATCAAATATCTAGGATATTCTTATTGGCAGCAAGGTAGACACATGCAATATGAATTAAGTGATTAAATGTGAATAGGTAACAAGGATGGTCCCATGCTATACTTGCCTTACACACCGATCCTTCGGTAAGCTTTAATCTTCAACGTCCTTCTTCTTTTTCTAGATCTCCATGTGTATCTCACCGACTGGACGTAATCGTAGAACACCACACAAACATCCATACACATACATGCATAGCATACAATTGCATCTATATCAGAATGGTACACCAATCATAAAAAAATAAGTAAAAGAGATTTAAACATGATTCTACGCATCGCTATGAACACACAGTCGCGAGAAGCACTCTAATCGGAGCTGCGGTAGAAAAGATACAACTACCGAAAGATTTACTTTAAAAACAAAACTGTAGACTTCATTTATTTTAATAATTATATAAAACATGTATAAGATATTTTAGAGAAAATACTTAAGTTGAATGAAGTCAACTTATATTTGGTTTTAAAAATCGAAGTGGAATTTATTACATTTTATTTATAAATCTAGTGACATATTTATTATTCAAGTTGGGATTTAAACCATGAAATTCTAGATATTTTGACATAGAAATTATTGCTACTAATGCGTAGGTCATGTCATTTTGAAACAAACGCAACTTGAACGGACTATTTTGGAGTTAAAATGAATAGGTTATGATTTAAACAAGTTTTCCTTTAATTGAATAATAGATTAAATCTATCCATGAATTTTAAATATTGAAAACATGCCTAAAAGTTGTATAAACATGTAGAAAACATAAATACGGTCCTAATGCAATTCGAATGGATCAAATTAGACTTAAAACACAAAAGTTACGCATGAAATAAGGTGCAATGGCATTTCTATAAATAAACTGAACTTATTTTTGAATTAAGATAATTAAAAATATGAAATCACATGGCTGCTGGACTGCGGGTACTATTTTTGGAAAACACAGGGACCTAAACGAATAAAAATAGGACTAAATTGTATTTAATTTGAACTGCTACGGACTGCGGGTTGATTCTCGAAAACTAGAAGGGCATTTTTGCAAAATACGTGTGGCTTGACTATGGTTGACCACGGCTGCTGACTGGGCAAACACGTGGCGCGCTTTGGTTGGCGCGGTGCACCACGTGGCATGGGCCAGTGCTAACACGGCACCATGGACTGGGTGCATGGGTCCACGGTGGACTGGTCATGTACCGAAGCGGTACGGGCTAATCACGGCCGTCCACACGAATCCGATGACGCAGTGTGATCGGGAGATCCTCCGGCGAGCTTGCCATTGTTGGCGGTGAGCCGAGCTTGACGGCGGTCGTTGGGATGGCGCTTGGGACTTCCACGATCGACACAAAAAGCACGGGGATGATCTACAGAACCTAGCGAACACGGCAGAGGCGCTACCGAGGCGAGAAGAACGCCGGAGCATTGGTTTTGTGGCGACGCCATGGCTGGCGGCTCAGGAGCTCGCCGTTATGGCACTCCCATGCACCAAACGTGATGTGAAGGGATCGAGGAGGTTCAGGATCTCACCATGAGTCGTCAGGAGGGGAGTGCAGCGTCCGGGGAGGGCTCCAAAGGCGCAGTCGACGACGGCGGCGGCTAGAGAGAGAGAAGTGGCACACGGGTGAGGGGAAATCCGATCAAATCGAGACCAAAACAGAAAATTGGAGTTCCCTACGGGCGTGGGGGAACAAGGTGAAGCTCACGGGTGCGTCGGCGACGAGGTTCGAGGCACTGGTCGGCGTAATGCGATGACAATGGTGAGCTCGAGCGCGGACGAACGGAGGAAGGGGCAGAGGGGAGGGCTCGGCTCGGGTTTTATAGGCGGGCGGGGCTACGGTAGATGGAAGGGGAGTAGGAGATGGCGATTTCGGGCGCCTACCATATGGGCGCGGCGGCTTGCCGTGGAAGCAGCGCCATTGCCGGGGCAAAGAAAGGAAAGGCACGCGCGCAGGGATGGAAAGGGAGGTGGCGGCTGACGGGCTGGACCCGTGGGGCAATGAGGGAGAAGGGGGCGGCATGTGGGTGTGGGCGCTGAAGGCCGAGCACGTGCGGGTGCGGGCAAAGGCGCACGGGGCAGGCCGAGCAGAGCAGGCCGCCTAGCTGGGCGCACGGAGTGACGCGGAGGGCGAGCGCGGAGCAGTGGGCCGCTGAGCGGTGGGTCAGTGCGGGGGAGATGGGAAGGGAGACGCACGTTGGGCCAGATAAGACAAGGAAAAGAGTGGGCCGGGGGAAAAGAACAGTGGGCCTTCGGGCCAAAAATGAGAGAGGGGAGGTTTTCTTCTTTTTATTTTTTTCGAATCCTTTTTCTACTTTGAGTTTCCAAATCCAAGCCAAATTCTCTGAATATGTTTTCAATATACTTTTCATCTCAAATATAAATGAACAATTTTGGTAAGTTTCCAAAAAGAAAATTTACCATTTTTTAAATCCTCTTATTTTCAAATTTCCTTTTCTTTTATTTCAAAGCCATTTTTAATTTCATTTCAAAAGCATTTTAACCATTTTGACTTTTCAATTAAAACCACTCAACCAATAAAATCAAATGCAATGGCATGTATGCTCAAACATGTTGCTACCTTATGATGTATTTTAATTTAATGATTTATTATTATTATTTTCCTATATTTCATGTGCACAAAAAATTCATAAATAAATTATTTTTAGCTCTATTTCAAAAGAGGCAATTTTTAGGGTGTTATAATCTGCTATACTGTTGATGCCTAGAGGCATGTGAGGGGTTTTCACCATGTTCACTCGGTATGGTAATTCCGGCGCCCACAATACTATCGATGCCTAGAGGCATGTGGGGGAGCCATACCATATGGGAGTCAATGGCGCCCACGATACTGTAGAGGGAAATATCGGCGCTTACAATATTATTTGCGTCAGGACAGTTTGGAGAGTATTGTTCCATGCAGGGTACGGTCCCTGGTACTGTGGTTTGACTTGTGTGCCTCGCATTGCTTTTCTCCGCACGTCTCCTGGTACCTACCGAGCGGCCGTCCTCGGTCGGTTGATCCCAGTCGGCTCTGATCATGTCAGTCGGAGAAGAGCAGTGAGCAGGGGCTAGGCGTATCCCTGGTCGGAGAGTGTGGGGTCAGAATGAAAAGCGGTGCTTTTGGTCAGGCCTTCCAGTCGAAGAGGCCATCCATAGGTGGGCTGGCGACCAAAGCGAGCGCTCTGGTCGGAGAGGTGGGCTAGAGTCAGAAAACGGGCGCTGTTCCTCTGTGGCCTGATCTTCCGGTCAGAGATTGGATCACTCCCCTGGCCTGTCGCTCAGGTATTTGGGCCAGCCCATGAGTTGTACACTGTCTGCTTGGGCCGGGCCTTTGCGGGGAAGCCGGTCTGCGAGGGACCCCGGGTTTATGAACCCGACATCTTGTTTATTCAGTGTTTGTTCAGTGTTTATATCAGTTAGTTCATTTCATTGTAGTGGGGTTCACTATTCATAGAAATCCATTACATGTACGCCCTCATCAAAATCACTTTCCAAAATACCTAAAAAGCACTAAAAATAGTTAAAACTGCCATTATATTGATTCCTAATATTTACTATTTGGGTACATGTGGCCATTCGAAATAGACCAAAAGTGCACTACAACGTACCCGCCATTGTACTACTACTAGTTCCTACTACACCTACTACTATTGTACTAATTAACACCTATTGATCGACGTTGCTGCCCCGGTAGTCACCGTTGTGTCCACCCTCCTTGTCATCATCCTACTCCGACGAGGAGTCGTCCTTGTCCTCCACGATCATGTTCAGGGATGGAGGGTTGAGCCTGCGCTTCTTGTAGCGTGGCATGGGGACGAACCTCGGTGGAATGGTATCGGTGATGTTGTCCACCTCCTTCGTTGGAGCCTCCTCCTCCTCCTCTGCTACTGTCGGTGCCTCCTCCTCCTTGTCGTTGGTGGGCTCCCCATCATCTTTGGTGGGCTCCTACGCCGACAATGGATACTCCTTGTGCTCAGGGCTCGGTGTCGGTTGATTCACCTCCTCGCCGTCCTCGTCTTCATAGTTAGTGGAATACTTGCCAGATGACCAGTGCCCCATTGCTCGCTCGACGCTGTAGTCATCGCCAATGAGTAGGGATCAGAGGAGGTGATGTGATGGATGGGTAAGTTGAGTACGTATGAGAGAATACCCCAGTTGGTGGTCCTCTCTATAGCCTACTAGTCATTTTAAAGAGGAGAGCCAAGCGGTTGCTCTCCCATAGGATACGACGCTCAAGGCTTCGTAGTTGGTTGGCATCCCCCATTTCATGTGCTTGACTCCTGGGTTTGGAAATAGTGTACATTCAATCCACCCGGTAATCTAAACCGTGCCATCATTGCGAGTTCCCACAGCAGTTCATAGAGTGTATTTAAGAACTCCTACAGTAACCCTCACTCGGCTATCTCTCCCACCTCCTCCTCAATCATCCTAAGTTGATTGCGCTGCTCCCCCTCTCTAGCCCTCTGTCTCACCGGCATCCACATGTCGTAGCTCCATCCACGTTGGCAATCATGTTGCTAATGGCGCTCCCTTCTGACATGCAAATTGAGATCACCAGCCACCTCGTTGCGACCTCGGATTGGCCAATGGACGACTGCCATAGCCTATGGGTGACCTGCTCGTCCATGCATCGCATCTACAGACATCCCATTTGTCGGTCGGCGTCTGGCACTAGATCAGTTTAGACACGGGAGGACAGGGGCTGACCCTATCAACTACTACGCCCTCCTTGCTAGCCTGACCCGAGTCGAC
This sequence comes from Miscanthus floridulus, assembly GCF_019320115.1. Taxonomy (NCBI): domain Eukaryota; kingdom Viridiplantae; phylum Streptophyta; class Magnoliopsida; order Poales; family Poaceae; genus Miscanthus; species Miscanthus floridulus. Next base: position 79,775,331 of record NC_089584.1, on the reverse strand, counting down.
AAGCAAAGGCTTGCTTCCTCACCGGGATATAAACTGTATTCATAGAAAAGCATAGCCCCAGCCATGCCTCGACAATCTCACCCGTGTCGCCTATGGCGGGCAACAATATGGTGACCAAATAGGCCGCTAGAGTGTGCCCACCATCGGTGGCGCAGGCGAGATCATCGAGGCATGGCTGGGGCTTGTGGGTTTCCTCGAATACCCTTGGTATCCTGGTGAGGAAGCAAGCCTCTAGGTTGCCAAGTTGGGTTAGGCTAGAAAGGAGGGCATAGTAGTCACTGACATCATCCCACTATAGCTCATGTCTGCACCGGTCCAGTGCCACGTGCCGACCAACGACGGGGTTGCCATAGATGCAGCGCATGGATGAGCAGGTCACCCTTAGGCTATGGAGGTCATCCTTAGGCCGCTCTGAGGTCACAATGAGGTGGCTAGCAATCTCAATGGCTAGCTCGTCAAGGAGCACCAGTAAAAGTGACGTGGGGTGCTGCCTCGCCGCCATGATTACCGACGTCAATGTCGCACAATACAGAGCGCGAGGAAGCTAACTAAGGGCTCGTGTGGCGGCATGGATGGAGCTACAACATGTGCGTGGATGGAACTACGGCGTGTGGACGACGGTGAGATGGAGGGCTGGAGAGGCAGAGCGGTGTGATCAAGTTACATTGATTGCGGAGGAGGCAGGGGAGGCGGCGTAGCGGGGGTTATAGTAGGAGTTCTTAAATATCCTCTATGAACTGGCATGGGAACTCGTAACGATGACATGGTTTAGATTACCCCATGGGTGGGCGATCGAGTGGACGAGACGGTTCAGACTACTGGGAAATGCATAGTTTTTTTGGTTGTCTTTCTGATCTGCGTGTTTCTTCCTGTTCACATTTTAGTGCACACGCAAGAAAGTCCGAACGTTGTTCATTTGATCTCATTGGATAGCTGCGAGTGAAATTATTGCCTAGGTACGATGTCTTTTGATCTTGTTAGACACGTCTCAGTACAGTAGGATGAGTGGCTTCCGTCTAATGCAACAAACCATGCAACGACGATTTTATTTGGACAAGTCTCGCCTCCATCTAATGCAGAATAGAGAAGGCATAACTATTGAATTTTTTACTATGCACATAAGAAAGTCCGCTTGTTGTACATTTCATCTCATAGGACAATATATAATGTCATATATACATTTAAAAGTCATAGCAAATTGAGTGCATTTGTTCATAGCGGACAAAAGTACTCCTGGCCCCATGTCATTCATTAAAAAACGTTAATTTTTTGTGTGAGTAGAACTTGCCTGTTTGGCTATGCTACAAACAGCAGTTGCACCGGCTGTGGCTTCATGCATGAAGTAGTAAGGTACGTCAGTTGGATTCATGAAGCGGTAGCATCAACCATAGCCCAGGGAGTGTAGTCGATCATAACCTATGAAACCATGTATATTAGCCATCTCTAGCTAGCTGCCGCCCCTCAGCTGCTATGAGCCTATGACTGCTAGGATTGGAGTGCATTGTATACTCCACTGGATGATAGATGGTCCGACCATCTAAAATATTCACTACTCGGATACTAGTAATGATGAACGTCGTGCAATCACGTTAGAAGCCTGTTCCAGCACTAGCATCCCTATGTGTACAAAGCCTAGCCTCACTCTTATTGCTTAATAGGGAAGCAACTCCTCTTCATTCTTTGGTCTGCAAACCAGTCAGGCCTAGAGAAGGACATTGTCACATGTATGGTGTACCTTCTTCTGTTTGCCTTTTACTTAAATTCCTCAAAAAAGGTAAAGTTTTGTCTCCTATAACTTGGGTCTAAGATCTCGGCTCCCCCTCTCTTTTATAAATTGGCAGGAGTAGCCATTGTGTTTCAAACTGGTCACCCCCTCCCCTCTCTCTCTCTTGCTAGCCCTTCCCTTGGTGTAGCTCTATCAGCACCATGTCCCACTGGATCCAATCCGCTTGTGGTAGCACCGCGTCGAACATGATTCATTGACAGAGCAGCTCCTAGACAATAGATCGGTTGTTAGATCTTGTTGGTGAAGAGGCTGGCCTTCCATTGGTGATTTGCCTCCGCTGCAAGCTTGCTAGAGTGATCGATGGTCTACAAAAGAAAATCCAAACCATGGCCGTGTCTACTTCAAGTGCCAGAGGAATGGGGTGAGCTTCTTATTTGTCACTTCTTTGGCTATAACTATTGCAATCCTCGGTTTAATTTTTTAAACAAATTTGAGCAGTATCCAAAACTCTGTGGTTACTACATATGGCAGCGATAGTATCTGGAGGATTTGAAAAAGTCAGGCATGATCCATGTCTGGCTAATGGACTCAGAGGATGAAGAGGAGGAAGGAAGTGAAGGCCACTCAAATGGCGGAGGTGATAGGAAAGCATTAGAACTCAACGTGCAGAACCTGTAGTGGAAGTCAAACATGTTTTTTCTTTGTTGTGTTCTGGTTGTTGGATTTGGAATCATGTATTATGTTGTATTGAAGTAGGTCATCAACATGTTAGATTTGGAATGCTCTGTTTCGTACTAGCTAGGAGGATGTATGTAGAATAGGAACTAATGTCCTTGGTTTGTGAAGGGTATTTGGTTGTCTGTAGCTGTGGATGCATGCTTAGCTGAGATTGTGTTTGGTATGCTAAATCTTAGGTTGCACGAGCGGATGCAACTTGTTGAGATGGTGTTTGGTTGTCTGTGTTCTACGAGGAGAGTTACCTTGCATCTAAAGAAGGTCAGCTTACCCCCTCTATGCAGAGATTGGCAGTGAGTAAATTTTATAAATCCACAACTCATACCAAAACGCAACTTTAACAACCATTAATAATATTCATGGTACACTGTTGGTATAAATTAACGTACACAGATAAATCGCAAGCACACAAATACCGCTGCAGCTTTCACCCGGAAGTATTCCAAGTATCGTATCCGTAGGGAAACATGTGAGACTAACTACGGTCTAACTTAACTAAGGGTAAGTCAGGATAAGATATATATGATAAGTACATAATAATTAAGCATCGATAATGAATAGTTAACCACCTAGAGTACTCCTTTCTAAGACATTAGCATGACCAGGTAGAAATTAGAGAGATAATTCCTAAGTCATTCTTAGTTACTAGTCAAAGCATTCAACGATTAGTGCAATTACACTTAGTAGTCATGGCTAAGATCATCTTTATATCTACATATAAGGGATATTACTAAGGAAGATTAAGAACATAACTTGTTCTTCCTTTCGTAACTGGACCCTACATGCGCCTATATTCGGGGAGTGGACTACAAAGGACTCAATGGGAGTGTCACATCCGCGATCTACCACATGACCTAGAATATAGGGTGTATCCATAGGTAAACAATGTAAAAGCACCACACTTACACAATGTCGACCACTCACCCCATACGTAGTGGAGCGAGCGCTATACGAACTTATGCATGGACATAATGATAAACTAGCTATACTAAGCAATTTTGGACAAAGTCATGAATATCAACTAGGTTCTATTTTTCATCCTAAGTGTGTCTAAGTTGTTTTGGTGACCAAACAACACCCACTTGCATCATCAAGCATGATCACTAAGCATTCACAAGGAAATTCAAGCACTTTATGAAATTAATCACAACTAGAAAAGGTATCATTTCATGCTTAGGAGTGCAAATGAATGGATGATGCTTATGCTCATGCAACGCAAGTGAAAATGCAAGCTTAACACTGGGGAGTTACAAACCCTCCCCCCTTATAGGAATCTCGTCCTGAGATTGAATGACCTACCATTTTTCATAAAATGCGGGGTAAACTTCACGTAGATAATCCTATCTTTCCCATGTTGCATCTGGTTCACTATGGTTACTCCACATTACCTTGTGGAACTTGATCACATGGTTTGGAATTACCCTTTCTTAACTATCCAATAACTATACTAGCTTCTCCTCATAAGCTAGGTCTGATTCTTTTTTGATATCGTCAGTTTCAATTCTTTCTTCAGGAACATGTAAGCATTTTCTCAATTCAGAGACGTGAAAGACATTGAAAATAGCTCTCATCTTTGGAGGTACTATAGTTTGTAGGCTACTCTTCCACTTCGCTTAATGATTTTGTATGGACCTACATATCTAGGTGCAAATTTTCTTTTCACACCAAACCATTGCACTCCTTTCATTGGTGATACTTTCAGGTATACATAACTGATGCGCGCGAAAACGGCGGCTAAGTCGAGGCGGAGCTAGGTCGTCGGCGTTGGAGACGACAGCGGCGGTGTGAACTCACGGCAAAGCTCTGTTATGAGGAAAGTAATTGACCAACTGATCAACAATGAAGCTCATGAACATCATGAGAGAATGAAGATAAAGAAATAGCAAAGGATGAAGCAAGAAGCCCACCCAAACTCCCTGTCCACGGTGGAGTGGATCACGATGGCTCCTCACCGAAGTTGGAGAAGACGAGGTTGTGCCGGGCAAACTAGACAGAACGAAGCTACGCAAGTGGATGATATGGAGGTGCTAGGTGATGGCGATCATGGTGACATGCTCGGCTAAGGCTGGGAGGGTGTTGTGGCTCTGGCGCGAGCTCGTCGGAGCTGGGCGGTGCTGATGGAAAACAGAGGGAAGGAAGAGAGCGACTGGACGGCGCTCTAGAGTTATCAGGCGAGCGAAGGGCGGCGGGAGAAGGTGCGCTTGACACGTACGGCAACATGGACACATTGAAGCAGGAGGTGTCACTTGCGAGTGCGCGTGGAAGACGATGGAAGCTGGCCGGCGGTGAGAGCTACCTGCTTGCACTGTTCAAGTAATTTATCGAATTGCCACTCGCTTCATTTCTCAAATTACTCTCAAATTTTTATGGTAACTCAAAAATCTCCAAAAATAAAAGTTGCTCCAAATTCAAAGCTCTACAACTTTGCTTTAATAACCATACCCAAATTATGTCTACATTTGAAAGTGCAAGTTTAAATATCAAAAGGGGACACTTTAAGAATTTATCCCCTTTCAAATTACTTCAAATTTTATATAACAACTTTGAAAACTCTAAAAACCAACTTTGTACACATTAACAAGCTCTACACTTTTCCTTTTAGGCTCAACCCCAAAATGTGCTTAGATTTTGAATTAGGCTTTCTAGGGTAGTATTTAAATGCTGAAAATTAGGGTTTTGGAATTCCAATTTAATACTAAGTTTATGAACTTGATTCATCCCATACAAGTCAACACATATAATCATAAAAGTAAACTTGTTTTAGTGAATGCATACCAAAGTTTTCACTAACACAAGGATGATGTGCAATGCATATGATGACATGGCATATTTTAGTGTTTAAAACACCAGAGGTGTTACAACCTTTCCCCCTAAAAGAAATCTCGTCCTGAGATTTAAAGTCCTAGGATAAAGTAATGAAAAAGGAAATGTATCAAGCAAAAACATTCTAAACTTGACCATAAAACAGCTAAGGTCCTTTCATGAAACATGGTTCGTAAAGACAGAGTACAACTAATAGTATTTTATATAGAAGCAAGGAATTCCAAAAACTGTTCTAGCAAGTAATCTTCGGATTCCCAAGTAGCTTCTTCTTCGGAATGTTGATTCCATTGTATCTTATAGAACTTGATTGTCCTCCTTCGAGTGACATGGTCTTTCTAATCCAGAACTCGGATAGGATATTCGGAATAGGTCAAATCAAGTTCAAGTTCTACTCCTTCAATATCAACATTTTGATCAGGCACTCGAAGACATTTCTTTAATTGGGAAACATGGAACACATCATGTACTGCTGAGAGATGTTTCGGTAACTTCAAGCGATATGCCACCTTTCCGCACCTCTCCAAAATTTGAAATGGTCCAATATATCGAGGTGCCAACTTGCCTTTAACACCAAAATGGTTGACTCCCTTCATTGGTGATACCTTCAGATATACAAAATCTCCCTTGTTAAACACCAATGGTCGATGTCGTTTATCTGCATAACTCTTTTGTCGGGACTAAGCTATCTTCAAATTATTTTGTATCTGCCTAACCTTCTCTTCTGTTTCTTTCACAAGGTCAACTCCAAAGAACCATCTTTCCCCAGGTTCAAACCAATTTAACGAGGTTTTGCACCTATGACCATAGAGTGCTTCAAACGGAGCCATTTTAATGCTCTCCTGATAACTATTGTTGTAGGAGAACTCAGCCAAAGGCAAACATTCATCCCACTTATTGGAATAGTTAAGGACACAACACCTTAACATATCTTCAAGTACTTGATTTACCCTTTTAGTCTGACCATCAGTCTAGGGATGATAAGTGGTACTATGCAGAAGTTTGGTACCCAATGAAGCATGCAAATGTTTCCAAAAGTTGGAGACAAACTATGTACCTCTATCCAACACAATGGTGTTTGGTACACCATGCAAGCTCATGATTCGTGCTAAATACAACTTGGCATATTGGATAGTGGGATATATACTCTTGACTGGAAGAAAATGTGCTAACTTAGTTAGTCGATCTACAATAACCCATATTGAGTCAAAACCTTTTGATGTCTTGGGTAGACTGGTGATAAAGTCCATACTAATATCCTCCCACTTCTAAGCTGGAATAGGCAATGGCTGTAACTCTCCAGTGGACTTCAAATGTATAGCTTTTACTTTTTGACAAGTATCACACTTGGCTATATATCGAGCAATCTCTATCTTCATTTTGGTCCACCAGAATCTCTGTTTCAAGTCATGGTACATTTTATTACTTCTCGGATGAATAGAGAACATGGTGGTATGTGTCTCTTCAAGAATCGACTATCACAACACAGGAACCTTTGGTACCACAACGCGATTCTTGAACCATAGCACACATGTATCATCTATTCAGAAGCATGCCGCTTTTCCATTCCTGACTCTTTCTTTGATATGGGCTATACCCTTGTTTTCTTTCTGAGCGGCAATAATTTTGTCTCGAATAGTTGATTCAGCAGTTATATTGGTCAAACTACCTTGTTAAACTATCTCTATATTCAACTTCTCCATCTCATGATATAAAGTTAGATCCATTGTCTTCACGGTCATACAATTGCAATGACTCTTATGACTGAGTGCATCTGCAACCACATTTGCCTTACCAGGGTGGTAATGCACCTCCAAGTCATAATCTTTAATCAATTCCAACCATCTTCTTTGTTGCATGTTCAATTCTGATTGAGTAAAGATATACTTTAAACTCTTATGATCTATATAAATATGACAAGTATTACCAAGCAGATAATGCCGCCAAATCTTCAAAGCATGGACAACTATTGCTAACTCTAGATCATGAGTTGGATAATGTTCTTCATGTCGCTTAAGTTGTCTGGAAGCATAGGCAATGACTCGACCTTCTTGCATCAATACACATCCAATACCAATAACAAAAGCATCACAATAAACGTCGAATAGCTTCTCAATATCTGGCTGTGCTAACACTGGTGCAGTGGTTAATAATCTCTTCAAAGTCTGGAAAGCTTCTTCATAGTCAGGTGACTAGACAAACTTGGCTTGGTTTTTCAACAATCCAGTGATGGACTTGGATATTCTAGAGAAATCTGGAATAAAACGATGATAATAACCTGCCATTCCCAGAAAACTACGAACCTGATGAACAGTGGTTGGTGGTTTCCAATCTAGTATATCCTTAACTTTGCTTGCATCTACCGCAACTCCTTTAGCTGACAAGACATGTCCTAAAAACTATACTTCCTTTAACCAAAAGTCACACTTACTGAACTTGGCATATAACTGATGTTCTCTTAGGCATGTAAGAACAACTCTAAGATGTTCAGCATGTTCTTTCTTGTTCTTGGAATATATTAAGATGTCATCAATGAAGACCACTACAAACTTGTCTAGCTCAGGCATGAATACTGAATTCATCAGATACATGAAGTGAGCTAGGGCATTTGTCAAACCAAAAGACATTACCGAGTATTCATATAATCCATATCTGGTGGTAAATGCCATTTTGGGAATATCTTCAAGCCTAATTTTGATTTGATGATAACCTGACCTCAAATCAATCTTGGAGAAAACATTGGCTCTAGCCAGTTGATCAAAAAGTAAATCTATCCGAGGTAAGGGATATTTATTTTTAATTGTCACTTCATTCAATGGTCGATAGTCAACACATAATCTCAGGGTCTCATCTTTCTTTTTCACAAAAATTGCAGGACATCCCCAAGGTGATGAACTAGGTTGGATAAAACCTTTATCAATCAACTCTTGCAATTGAGTCTTCAACTCAGCTAATTCCTTAGGAGGCATCCCATAAGCTCTCCTAGAGATCGAAGCTGTTCTAGGCTTTAGATCTATTCCAAACTAAACATCTCTATCAGGTGGTAGACCGGGTAAATCTTCAGGAAAAACATCTGGAAATTCACAAACTACAGGGATATCTCTAATCTCCTTGGCGAAAGTTGCACAAACTTTTTCCATTGATCTCTTTAAGATTGGAAGTTGGATAAGAAGTTGAGAATTACTGTCTGACAAGCTCAACCTTATTGTCCTATTCAAAGTATCTACCACAGCTTTATGCTGATGCATCCAGTTCATCCCAGGATCACATCTATATCCTGATCTTTTAAAATAATCATGGTAGTGGGAAAAATGTGCCCACCCAGGTTTATGGGTACCTGGTACACCATTTCCTTAGTACACAGACATCCCCAGGCAACTGTATATAGAAATTTTCCTTTGTTTCCCCAATTGGAATTTCATGCTTTATTACAAAGGTTCTATTGATGAATGTATGAGATGCACCAGAATCAAAAAGCATAACTGCAGGATGATCGGCAACAGGAAACATACCCAGCATCATGGGTTCCCCTTCTAGAATCTCCCCAGCTTGAGTATAGAAAACCCGCCCCGTCTTCTTTTCATTTCTGCCCTTCTAAGCATTTTGGTTGTTGTTCTTGTCCTGAGCTTGACCCTGTTGTTGATTTCCGGGAGCCTTCTAAAAATTTGGATTGTACTGCTTAGGATACAGACATTCCCTAGAGAAATGACCGAACTTCCCACAATTGAAACATGGGTAATTGTGGCCTTGGGGTGTTGGAGCACGAACACCAGGAACATTTGTCTGTTGTGAGTTCGGGTAAGTTATGGCAGGACAGACATTTGGTCATTGCCCGGCTTGGAACTACGGCGGATGATAAGGAGGACGATAGTGATTCACCGGATGATAAATTATCTTCTCTCTTTTGATTGCCCCCAAAAGACCCAGATGACACGCTCTTTTTCTTCTTAATTTCCTTATGTTGCCGATATTTCTCCTCTAAAGCAATAGCAATGTTAACTGCCTCATGATATGTGACATTTGTGCAGGTAGTCATCATGGTCTGAAGTTTGGTATTAAGACCATGCATGAACCACTTCTTCTTCTTGGCATCTGTGTTAACATGCTCAGGTGCATACTGTGAAAGGTGATTGAACTTGCCCACATACTGCATGACTGTTTGATCACCTTGCTTCAAAGCAAGAAACTCATCAAGCTTCATGGCCATAACTCCATCTAGAATATAATGGGCACAGAAAGCAGTGCGAAACTCGGCCCAAGTTAACCGAGTACTGATTGGTTGCATGGCCACAAGGTTTGCCCACCAAGCACCTGCTGCACCTCTAAGTTGTTGGGCAGCAAAAATAGGCTTCTAGAACTCAGTGCATGGAATGAGGTTGAACTTCTGCTCTATGGTACGAAGCCAATCATCAGCTTCAAGTGATTCGTCAGCCTTGGAAAATACTAGTGGTCGTGTATCCATGAAGTCAACATATGTAGCTTCTTGCCTTTGATGATTATGACCATGATTCCCTTGCATCATATTCTAATTGCTTTGAGCTAACTCCCGAAGCAACCGAGCATTATCTATGGTCACATGGACCAGTGTCGTGATAGCATCAGCCAAAGTTGGCAGAACTGGTGGTGGATCAGGAACACCACCCTCATCTTGCGAAGAACCAGGAATATCCAAAGCCCGAGTACGAGGCATCTGTTCATGTCAAATGAAACTTTACTTACAAGCATTTATTGAAATATTAAAAGAGCTTACTACAAACACATTACATTGGGTTTACTTATTTATACACAAGTCTGCACTTAAGCAAGACTACCCAGCTTGACTAGAACTCACTATATTACAACTCTACTCTTCTCCTTGATCACATCAAACCTCAGGATCGGTATCCATTCCAGAAACATTTCCGCCTTCATCATCACTTTCGTTGACCACCACTACTTCTAGATCCTCTTCTTCTTCCTCTTCAGGTTCATCATCATCTGCTATGATGACACCTGGGTCCATTGCATCTGCTTGAGGTTCATGATTTGGATTCAGGAGATTGTTCAGCCTATGGACTTCTTCATGCAGATTGGTATAATATTCTTCTAAGTCTTCTACATAAAACTCTAACTCATGAACTTGGGCTCTAGCTATATCTTCTCTATGCCAAGCCTCATTTCTTCCTTCCACCATATGAACTAACATACACTCATAGTTCTTATGAGCGGTGGTGAGATGCCTCAATTGATCCTGTAACTTGTCCACCTGGATGGCATCCAAGGCCCTATCTCTAGTAGCCTGTGCTAACTCTACTAAAAGCCTCTATACCTCAGCCTAGGGATCAGGCCTCAAGCTGCTACTGCTAGCACCATCACTCCTAGGGGCAAGCTGGTGACGAGGAACTCCTTTGGGTCCAACAGACTTACGGGGTGTTACCTTGGTACGAGCCATACTGTAGAAAGCAAGATTTAATAACAGTAAGACAATTAGAGAAAAGTCTACAGAGTAGTAAGAATGGGATTTATACTACTCAACCCAAACTAAGAGGGAAAGTAATTAACAAGTGGATTAATCATGATGCATGAATCGTCCTTACGAAACTTAAACATCAAAGCTCATAAGGTACATAAACAATAGTTCTTATAATATAGGGCATAATAAGATTACTACTCCACCGTATAAAGCCTTTTTAATCAAATAAGGAATTGTGAGAATGAATTAAGATAAGTTGGAAGCAATTTGGACCAAATTAACAGGTTAAATTTATTTGCCCCAAATTGTTTTGAAGTTTTTGTAAAACAATACTACAAAAACCTTTGTAATGGTCGCTCTGATACCAGTTTGTGGCAGAACCTCCTAAATTATTGGGCCCACATGCACCTGTCGTTGTCTAATGACTTCTGACGACTATGCATATGTTCCCGGTAACTTAAGAAGCCTGTCAAGTGTCCTCGGGAAACCCGAATCATCCACGATTTCTTCCGAGCAGGATCCATTATAGAGTCATTGTAGTATTACAACAGTTTATTCATTAATTTACATCAGAGTAAAATAGTGGAAGTCTTACAATAACTTAGTTACAAAACAGTTGTTTCACAAACCAAGTACGATTATTATTACAAACCATAGTAGTGGAGTAGCCTAAGTAACATAAAACAAAACACACAATTAAAGTGCCCTGCCTAAGGGCCACACATTTACTTGTCATCTTCGATTTGAACAACCGTCATGCAGCACGGTCCAAGGCAGACCTGCTCATGAGGCTCACCTGCAACAAGGGTTAAAGAACCCTGAGTACAAAAGTACTCAACAAGACTTAACCGGCGTAAAAACGGAGAAGACTCAGAAATGCAAGCTCAGGAATTCAAGGTAAGGCTTTAGCAAGAATCAAAGTTCTTTTGCGTAAAAGCTCTCTAACAAGATTCTTTCTTTCAACATTTAAAACTTCATACGGATCATATGTAAAGCTGACATGATCCATATTGAGATCATAAACTTCATATCAAACTCTTTCTCAAATCCTACTCAAGTTCCATTTGTTAACTACGATGATGAACAGTGAGTTGAGTCTCCATAATCGAGGAGCAACGACGATTCAAACACCCACACGATAGATGTAGGTCCCTGACCTACATATATCAACCTACCCTCAGATCCTCTAAAACAAGAATAGGTTCGCGCCACCCGAGAGCACAGTACTCCACCAATCCAGCCCATTGCCACATGGGTACATGCTACTCTTGCCATCTCTCCACTCCTAGTGCGCGAGTAGCCATTCTCGTAATAGAATAGCCGAGTCTAGGCTTACCGGAGTATGTGGCCAGTACTACAAAGTCTCACCTCATGCAATTCAACAACGGACGGTTCTTAATGGACACAGGTGGAAAGAACCCGCTCACAAGATATCCATGTCTGGTGGCTCTCATACACCAAGTCCGCCCGGTCTAGATTTATTACTCCACATGATTATATCTCATGATAACATAAATAACCAATCGTAACAAAAAATCCATTTATATCTTATAGGTGATAGGTAATCACCCGACTTTTATCGGTCTAAGCATGGCTAAGCATAATTAGGCATTCTCGAATTAGAACTGGTAACAAGGTTGATATGGAAAAACAAGGTTGGTAATGCACCAATTAGGTTTCCACTCAACTCCTAATCACTTAATGCAAAATTTAATAATACAAGTGATATAAATTTATAAAACACAAGGTAGCTTTAAATACATCCGGGGCTTGCCTTGATTGTCAGAATAGTCAGGTTCCGGAGATGTTCCACAGATATCAAACCCGACCTCAACAGGTGGGTTGACTTCCTCAACGACTTGGTTGACTACCAAGTTCTCACTTTCGTTCACTACACGTGGTAATAATGCCATGTTTAATATGATGCGAGATATAAAACATGATGCTTGACGATGGATGCAAAAGTTATTAACTTGAATACAACTTTCCTTCGCGGTATAGTTACCAACTAACAACTAACTAAACCTTCTCTAGGGTTTACTTAGATTAACATTTCTTAATCACAACTTGATCATAAACTCAAACAATTACTTAAAGTGCCAAGGATTATTTTATGCTAATGACCCGAGGTCATCACTCAATCCCAAATTCAAACAAAACCTAAGTCATTAAGGTTTACTATCTGTTTTTATCAATTAATTAATTAATTCAAAATTATGAAATAAATCAACCTTTTCCAAATGAGCTCCAAATTTTTTTGTGAAGACTCATCACATGATAACTAAGTGGAAAAACAATTTTCATAATTTTTGGATAATTATTTAAGCCTAGAAAAATCATGGAATCCCATTTATTAATTAATTTGAGCAATTTTTATCACATTTAAAATGTACTAAAAAGTAACATTTAATATTTTTCCTAAATAGTTCACATCTCAGAGAGGTCACACAAAAATTTTCATAATTTTTGAATTTTTTTTTCTACACAAAATAAACAAATCACAGCACTATTTAATCATTTCTACAAAAAATAGAAATTCATTTTCATTAAAACAGCCACTGACAGGGTGACCCCACCGGTCAGCCCGCGCTGACCACGGCGGTGAGACCCTCTGACCGGCGACTACTCACCGACGGTGAGGTTTCCGACGGTAAGGATTGCACCAACATGACCCCCTCAGCGCTGCGCTTCGACTGAGGGTACTGGTTGAGCATCTAGGCGGCTGTAGTGACCTCGCCGACGACAATGGTGGCATGGCATTGTCCCTCCAAGACGGCGATGGTGAACTATGGCCTCGCTGACAAAACAAAAGTTTCCGGCATACTCAGCAGCTCCTAATGGACCTAACCGAGCAGTTAATTGAGCCAACCAAAATCCCTAACGCAAGCAACGACGCGCGCAGCGGCACGGCAGAGCAAAATTCACCGGTGACCCACGGTCCCATGGCTACGGCATGGTAGAAGTAAAATAGAGCACACAGGCACGATCAGTGGCTCACCCCAAAGCTGATGCGCGCGAAAATGACGGCTAAGTCAAGGCGGAGCTAGGTCGTCGACGTTGGAGACGACAGCGGCGGTGTGAACTCACGGCAAAGCTCCGTTATGAGGAAAGTAATTGACCAACTGATCAACAATGAAGCTCATGAACATCATGAGAGAATGAAGATCAAGAAATAGCAAAGGATGAAGCAAGAAGCCCACCCAAACTCCCTGTCCACGGTGGAGTGGATCACGGTGGCTCCTTGCCGAAGTTGGAGAAGACGAGGTTGCGCTGGGCAAACCAGACGGGACGAAGCTACGCAAGTGGATGATATGGAGGCGCTAGGTGATGGAGATCATGGTGACATGCTCGGCTAAGGCTGGGAGGGTGTTGTGACTCTGGCGCGAGCTCGTCGGAGCTGGGCGGTGCTGACAGAAAACAGAGGGAAGGAAGAGAGCGACTGGACGGCGCTCTAGAGTTATCAGGCGAGCGAAGGGCGGCAGGAGAAGGTGCGCTTGACACGTATGGCAACATGGACACGTCGAAGTAGGAGGTGTCACTTGCGGGTGTGCGTGGAAGACGGTGGAAGCTGGCCGGCGGCGAGAGCTGCCTGCTTGCACTGTTCAAGTAATTTATCGAATTGCCACTCGCTTCATTTCTCAAATTACTCTCAAATTTGTATGGTAACTCAAAAATCTCCAAAAATAAAAGTTGCTCCAAATTCAAAGCTCTACAACTTTGCTTTAATAACCATACCCAAATTCTGTCTACATTTGAAAATGCAAGTTTAAATATCAAAAGGGGACACTTTAAGAATTTATCCCCTTTCAAATTACTTCAAATTTTATATAACAACTTTGAAAACTCTAAAAACCAACTTTGTACACATTGACAAGCTCTACACTTTTCCTTTTAGACTCAACCCCAAAATGTGCTTAGATTTTGAATTAGGCTTTCTAGGGTAGTATTTAAATGCTGGAAATTAGGGTTTTGGAATTCCAATTTAATACTAAGTTTATGAACTTGATTCATCCCATACAAGTCAACACATATAATCATAAAAGTAAACTTGTTTTAGTGAATGCATACCAAAGTTTTCACTAACACAAGGATGATGTGCAATGCATATGATGACATGGCATATTTTAGTATTTAAAACACCGGAGGTGTTACATCCAACCAACCAATGTTGTAAGAGATCATCCTTTGGATTCTATAACTGGTGATATTTTAAGAGGGGTGCAAACAAGATCAAGATTGGCATTATTTTGTGAACATTTATCATTTGTGTCTTCCATTGAACCTAAGAAGAAAGATAAAGATTTGAAGGATGTTGATTGGGTGAATGCTATACATGAAGAGCTAAACAACTTCACAAGAAATCAAGTATGGGAATTAGTTGAGAGGTCTAAGAATCATAATGTGATTGAAACTAAATAGGTCTTTCGCAACAAGTAAGATCAAGATGAGATAGTTGTAAGAAACAAGGCAAGATTAGTGGCTCAAGGTTACACTCAAGTTGAAGGTCTTGACTTTGGAGAAACATATGCCCCGGTTGCAAGATTAGAAGCAATTAGGATCTCGTTAGCCTATGCTTGTGCCCACAACATCAAGTTGCACCAAATGGATGTAAAGAGTGCATTTCTCATTGGGTATATCAATGAGCTAGTCTATGTTGAACAACCACCTAGTTTTGAAGATGAGAAGAAGCCCAACCATGTCTACAAGTGAGAAAAGCTTTGTATGGTTTGAAGCAAGCACCAAGAGCATAGTATGAGAGGTTGAGGGATTTCCTACTCTCTAAGGGATTCAAGATGAGCAAGGTTGACACCACTCTCTTCACCAAGAAGATAGGCAATGACTTGTTTGTGTTGCAAATCTATGGTGATGATATTATCTTTAGATCAACCAATCAAGACTTTTGTGAGGAGTTTGAAAAGATGATGGCAAATGAATTTATTTTGTCTATGATTGGAGAGCTTAGTTACTTTCTTGGTCTTCAAATCAAGCAAATGAAAATGGCACATTTGTGAGTCAAGGCAAGTACATCAAAGACATGCTCAAGAAGTTTGGCATGGATAAGAGCAAAGCTATTAGTACACCAATGGGGACAAATAGAAACTTAGATAGTGATGCTAGTGGCAAAATGGTGGATCAAAAGATGTATCAGTCTATGATTGAAAGCCTACTCTATGTGACTGCATCAAGGCCGGATGTGATGTTTAGTGTATGCATGTGTGCAAGATTTCAAGCCTCACCTAGAGAAAGTTATTTGAAGGCAACAAAGAGAATATTGAGGTACTTGAAGCATACATAAAATGTTGGATTGTGGTATCCCAAAGGAGCTAGATTTGAGTTGATTGGATATTCAAACTCCGATTATGCGGGATGCAAAGTTGAGAGGAAGAGCACATCGGGCACATATTAATTGTTGGGAAGATCACTTGTGTCTTGGTCATCAAAGAAGCAAAATAGTGTAGTACTTTTAACCGCCAAAGCAGAGTACATTTCGGTCAGTAGTTGTTGTGCTCAATTACTTTGGATGAAGGCTACTTTGAATGACTTTGAAATCAAATTCAAACAAGTGACATTGCTATGTGACAATGAGAGTGCCGTGAAGTTCACCAACAACCTAGTTCAACATTCAAGAACAAAGCATATAGATGTCCGCCATCACTTCATAAGAGATTATCAACAAAAAGGGAACATTTGCATTGAGAGTGTGGGCACCGATAATCAACTTGCTGATATTTTCACCAAGTCACTTGATGAGAAGAGGTTTTGCAAGCTAAGGAATAAATTAAACATACTTGACTTCTCAAATATGTGTTGATCCACCCCCATTATATGACATGCCTCTCCTTCGAGCAAAGCAAGGTAAAATTGATTGATATGTCATTCATACATTGCTAAGGACTTGTTTAGTGCATCTAGTCATTCTTCACTTGTCTCAAGCTCATTCATGAAAATCAAATGGATTTGATGCTTGTATGGTACCACTAATGCTTCTATGATTCAAATGATATAGTGGTAGCATATGACATGTTTGTGGGCTTATGAACCTAGTGTTTGATCTAGAAAATAAGCTATAAGTGTTTAACTCAACATGGTCAAGATAACCCTTGAAATGAGGTGTGAAGAAGCTTGCCCTTGGATCAAACCGAGTTATATATCTTTTGCAAGTGATCTATATTGAACCAAATATGAGAAAATGATCCTCACATAACATGATTTCACCCCAACCTATCTAAAATTTGAGCTCACCTTTTATGGTATTTGATGCCAAAGGGAGAGAGAGTCATAAAGATAGTAAGATAGGGGGAGCAAACAAATGAAATGACTTTGTAAGGGGATCAATTAAAATTTGAAGCACACAAGTAGGGGGAGCAAGCTCATAGACTTGTATGTTGCATTGCATATGTTTGCTTGCATGGCACAAGTTTTTAAATTCAAATATCCATCTTGTGTGGTGTATGCTAGATTGTAGAAAATGATTGATGTAATGAAAACTAGCATGAATAGGATAGCTAGATATACCTTGATTTTGATTTTACAAGTGGTACTTGAGCCTTGTTTCTAATGTTGATCTCATGAGGTATCTAGTGGTTGTAGTTTTTCAAGTGATATCTATCAAATTATGGTGCTAAGGATGGTGTTCAAATGGCAACTCCGATTGGTATCATGCTTCAAAGTCCATTCTTTACACCTTAGCATCATTTGGTAGCCATTACTTCCCCACACTTCCTAATCCATGTATATGTGCAAGCTTTCAAATTTAAACTCTTAGCACATATGTAGGGGGAGCTAATGCTACCAATTTGGGTTTATGAAACTTGTTCATATCCTTTACACATGGTAAAATGCTTGGGCAAGCAACATGAATCCAAAAAGGCTTTCATTGAATATCTTTGTGAAGGGTTGTCATCAATTACCAAAAAGGGGGAGATTGAAAGCCCTAGTTTGGTTTTGGATAATTGATGAAACCCTAGTACTAGCCTTTGATCTAAGTATGTGAATTAGATGAGGTAGTCCAATCCAAGTTTTAGAGCTCGATGATGGTCATGGAGAAGGTGATGGCCACAAATGAGATGATCAAGTGCTCCAACTTAGAAAAGAAGAACGAGAAAAACAAAAAACCAAGAAGATCAAGGCAAAGGTATAAGATAGGTTTTTGTTTTGGTGATCAAGACACTATAGAGAGTGTGATTACATTTAGGATTGATAGCCGTACTATTAAGAGGGGAAATCTTTGGCTAAGCGGTTATCGAGTGCCACTAGGTGATATGATTCTTGCATATACATTTAGGGACCTAGTGTGCTAACATTTGACCCATGAAAAATGCTAACACATGTGCACACAAGTTCTATACTTTGTGGTTAGCAACTTGGAAGCAAGGGTGTAGTGCTTGAAGTGTTGGAAAAAGAATAGGAGAAGAGGAGGAGAACTAGACCCAGACGTTCTAGGGGGTCTAGACCCTGGATGGGTCCAGTCCAGATGCAAACCCTAACACCGAGGACTGCTGTGAGTGCTCTGGACCCTGACTGGCATGGGTTCTAGACCATCCCCTACAGCTCTGGTTGTACCACACTAAGAAGGCCGAGAGCAGTGGCAGGCAGCGTGGGTTCCGAACCTAGGTGTATAGCGGGTCTAGACCGAGGAAGCTGAGTCTGGCTATGGTGCATGCGAACGAGGAGGTGATGTGGCATGCCATGGAGTTCTGGACCCGCACTGTGCGTGGTCCAAATGGCACGAGTGGATCGGGTCTAGAAGATTTTCCCTCTCTAGGTGCTTACTGGATCCTTCTGGATCCAGGGAACGGGAGGGTTCGGATGTGTTGGCGTCGGTCTGGTCCGGAGGTGCTGTTGACTATGTTCATTTAATTGACCATTGAACTTGGACGCCTTGGGCTCACCCTCTTGGACATTTTAACCCATGATACATCCTTGTGGGCCTAAGCAAACTCCTCCCACTTATCTCCATCCTTGATTCATCATCATGGTGAGATTATGAGTGATTCCAAATATATTTGCTTGAGTGATTGTATCTAGTGGCACTTGGGGATCATTGTGGCTGTGGAATTCTTGTTACTCTTGGTGGTTGACACCACCTAGATGGCTTGGAGCAGAGGAGGAGCATCAACATGAGTTGGTGATTGTTCGTGGTCGTCTCCCAGTGATTGTGAGGGGTCTTGTGCCTTCCCTAGTGGAGCACCAAAGGCAACTCTAGTAAATTACTCGTGTCATTGAGCTGCCACACTTGTGGGTAGGTTCTTACAGCACCATTTGTTGGCTAGGTGTGTGATACCTATTAGCTACCGAACCACCAAGTGTTGGTCGACACAACAGGGACTAGCATGCCGGTAAGCACGTGAACCTCAGGATAAAAATCTTGTGTCCCTTATGTGATTGAATTTCTCTCGGTGATTGGATTGTCTTCATATTGTGATTGGTTCATTCCTCAACATGGCGGTATAATCACCCTACTCACTCCCTTATATTTCTTGCAAACTAGTTGCCAAGCTCTTTAGTGTAGTTAGTCTTTGAGAGCTTGTTAGTTAAGTTAGTGTGGCTTTTTAGTTAGTCTTTGAGAGAACACTAGTTTAGTGAGTAGTGACTTAGCTTTTGTGTGTGCCTAGTGATCATAGCAGCTACAATTGTTGGGATAGGTGGCTTACAACCCCTGTAGAGCTAGAGCAAAATTGTATTACGCCATTTGTTGTACTAATCAATTGCTCTAGTGCTTTGTAGAGTTTTTAAATAGGCTATTCACCCCCTCTGGCCAAATTAGGACCTTTCAACTGAGCATAGCTCAGCTGGTTGGGTTCCTTATGGTGGAACCTATCCACCCGGGTTCAAGTCCCTGACTTGACATGGGTGCTCGTATTTTCCTAGATTTATTCCATGATTAATGGCGTTATTCTTTCAGTGGTAGGTGACATGACCGTCGACAACAGGGTGCCTATGGTGACTTCATCAATCTCAAGATTTACCAGTCTAACATTAGTTCTTCGGAGGTGCTCATAGGGGTAGGGTGTACGTGTGTAGGTTTATAGGGGTGAGTATGCGCTCGTGTATATAAGCGTCTACATTTGTAACTGGGTCTCAAAAAAAGTCAAAATGCCTTTTAAGTTATAATAGAGAAAGTACTATTTTGCAAAATAGAGTAACTCCAAGTCAAAAAGAGATTTAAATTATTGATTTAGCTATTTTCCAAAATAAACTCTACTAAAAAACTATACTGTTTCAACAGACTATGTAAACATTGGCCATGTTTATATTCAAACCTGCCATGTCATCAAAAGTTTTTCAGATCATCAATTTGAGGGTTTGTGTCGCCTAGGCTTTTGGTGCCATCGTGTCAACTTAGACTACCGCCGACGTGCCTATGGCACTAGATAACTCAAGTGCCTCTACGACTGCAACCCCGTTCTTATCTCATTGCCCATTGCGGTAGAGCTCACACATGCTAGCATCCTACTGCATCTAGCGACCATACTTTGCTGGAAATAATCTTCCCACCTAGCTTGGTGCCTCTCCCGCCCCCCTCTCCTCTCTCCCAACCTCGCTCGCTATCACCTCATTGTTTGTTTCTATCACCTATCCCTAGAAGAAGCGTGGCTCCTGCAACAGGCCTCTCGTCTGCTCCTCCACACATCGAGCACCACACAATGCAACATGGCCAAGCACAGCCGCTTCACAAGTCTGCTACTTCTGTTGCAGCGCCGCTCCACCCTCGTATTGTAGCCAGTGGAACGGAGATCTGTCGGACATGAACCAAGGTTTCTCTTCTCTATTGGCGAGTCGTCATGGGTACCAGCTTACTTGGTGTGTTGCCCTGCTCTTCTATGAGCAGGTTCCACTCTCAATTCGGATCCAAACTCTCAATCTCCTGGTTCATAGGTCGTGATTTGTATGGTGTGCTATTAATCTACAGGAAATCAGAGAAGGGGGTTAGAGACGGTGTGAGAGGTCAGCGTGTGGGACTGAGCGATGGCACATGTGGAGGTGGGAGCGAAAGCGCGTGGGAAAGGGTTTTCACGTGGACTTGGCGAGCGATCGTCGCTCTCTTTCTATGCCAAGCAAAAAAAATAAGGGATATCCTATTATTGTTTTTGGAGAATGTGGTGGATAGTCTGTCACAGTCATATTTTGCACCGAATTCTCCAAATCAAATGACACGGTAGGGAATAGCAAGTCTCTTGGAGTTGCTCTAAGTGAGCTATTGGTTAAAGTGGAGAAAAGAGAAAGAGAAGTGGTTGTACTAAGTTTACAATTAGATCATGCATGAGCTCCAAAAAAATTAGGAGAAAACAAAGTGGGTTAAGGATTAATGATGAAGTATGCCCTAGTAGCCAACTATACTATATTGGTGGTCTCATACATATATTATAAATGTACATATAGCTAACAGTGGGATCTATTATTAGTCAAATTCTGACCAATTTATTTAATTATTTGGCCTAAAGCAGAAGGAGAACTTAAAGCATCTCCAAGATATTCTCACATGGCTTTTTATCACAAAATTTAGAAAACAAACTAAAAAACATGCTCTAATAGAATCTCTAAACCTGTCTCCATATTTTCGCTCTCTAAAACCATCCTTCTTGCTCTCTATTTTTGGGAGGCTATGGGGCTCTCTAGAAATATATGGTAGTTTTCTCATGAATTTTTTTTATTTTTTAACACAAATAAAATTATGATAACCTATTGAAGTAAAGTATACAAAGATAATTTACATTAAATGGCTCCCTAAATAGAGATACATAGAGAGATTAAAATTTTAGAGGCTATTGAAGTTGCTCTAAATCATACACTTCCCAGCTATAAGCTTTCACACTACTACACAGCTTTTGTAGGGGCGGCTGAAGACCATTTGTAGGGGCAGTTTTGTCAGCCGTCTCTACCACAGCGTTGCTACAAATTGCTGATTTGTAGGGGCGGTCGGCTAGCTGCCCTAGAAATTGGATTTGTAGGGGCGGCTGGATATAGAGCCGCCCCCACAAAACCATTTTCCAGAAAATATGAAATCGGCCCAAAAAATAGCAAAAAAAAAAATTATTCCGGGGAGGCCCTCACCGGTCAGCCACACGTGTCTATATTGGATTTTGGTTCCCCACGTATTATCCTAAACTGAGTTTAAATTGATTGTTTGAGGTCCTAAACGACTTTAAATGAAAAAGTTGTCAACTACAAAGTTGTATAACTTTTCGAGATCTACAACTTTTATTTTAGTAGTTTCTCCATCCGAGGTCGTTTACAAAATTTGAATTTCAAATTTGAGAAATTCAAAAGTAGTTTTCCTTTATAAGATGATTTCAATTCAAAAAGTTATCAACCTCAAAGTTTCATAACTTTTCGAGAACTACAACTTTCATTTTCGTTGTTTGTCCATCCGAGGTCGTTTAAAAAATTCAAATTTCAAATTTTAGAAAATTCAAATGTAGTTTTCCTTGACAAGATTATCTCAAATCAAAAAGTTGTCAACTATAAAGTTGTATAACTTTTTAGGATCTACAACTTTTATTTTAGTTGTTTCTCGATTCGAGATCATTTGAAAAATCTAAATTTCAAATTTGAGAAATTCAAACGTAGTTTTCCTTGACACAATGAATTAAATAAAAAAGTTGTCAACTACAAAGTTCTATGACTTTTCGAGATCTACAACTTTGATTTTGGTCATTTGTTCATCCGACATAGTGATAGTAACATTGTTCATAAATTTTATACATCACTCTTATACTTTATGAAACTATAAGAGAGATATGTAAATTTTATGAACAATGTTACTCCACTTTATCGGATGAAGAATTGACCAAAATAAAAGTTGCAGATCTAGATGAGCTCTATAACTTTTATGTTCATGACTTTTTCATCTGAAATCATTTAATGTTTCAAAATGACGTTTGAAGTTGATATTTTTTTGAAATTCAAAATTCAAATTGATAAAAACACAGTCACATAAAAATATGGGCAAAATAATAGCTGGAAGAACACAATAAATTGATAGAGCATGATTTTAGAAAATTTTAGAAAAAAAATCATCAAATTTGAAGTAGGAATGAGGGAGAAAGACTACTTACGAGTTTTAGTCAGAGATGAAAAAGAGAAATCAGTGTTCTTCAATAATTTAAAAATTAAATTTTAAACAGTATTTTGAACTAATAAATGAGCGTACAGGAACATGTATGACAAAAATCCAACTCATGTATGATAAAAATCTAACTCAATTCCAGACAAATATTTTACTACTTCCTCCATTTTAAATTATAAGACGTTTTTGTTTTGCTAGATATATAGCATTTGTTATACAGACGTTTATATATGCACAGTATCTAGATATATAGTAAAATTAATGCATTTATAAAAGTCAAATTGTTTTATATATAATTTAGAATGGAAGAGTATCTAATAATCGTCCAAACTTTACAAGATGTCGCCGCTAGGGTCTCGTGACTGAAGGGTCTCACGACTCGGAGCGCCGCCGCCGCCCCCCGCCTCCACCACTGTTGGTCCCCCTCCCTCTCCCCTCCGGCATATCGTCGGAGGTCAGAGGGAGTGGGGATCCATCTTTTTTATTAATTAGTTTTTCTAGTAGATCGAGTCTTTAGGGTTAGGGTTTCTTCATGCCAAATTTTTTTGTTCTGGGGATTTATTTTCTCCTCCTCCTCTCCGGCGATGGCGAGAGGACAGGGTGGAATCGTTTTCTCCATGGTGGCTCTATTGAAGATGAGGACGACAACTACGGCATCAGCATCATCACCGGTTTGATGACATGGAGACTTTTATTTCCGGACGGCGACATTAAGGTGGAGATGGTGTCGCCGCCATAGAATAATTTTCTTCGGTCTCTTATCCATTTTATTGTGGTTAGATCTGGCCACGATAAAAGACTAGGGAGAATAAGTTTCAGATCAGGCTTCCTCATTCTTCGGTGGCAGAAAGAAAAAGAAGAAAGACCAGAAAGAAAAAATTTCTCAACTTCGCCTACATGAATATTAGCCGTCGTTCGTTGGGCACCTATTCTTATGCCTTTTGCCGAGTGTTTGCCTGTACGGTCATCCATACTACAAAGCATCGTATAGATTTGGATTTGAGGTCTGGAGCTATTCACAACGTGGGTACAATTTAGATGAAAATCAGTTTCTAAATATTTATGTAATCCACGGTGCTGGTAACGTGTTGATGTACCACGCTATTATCTAATATAATTTTTCTTTTTGTTGCAAAAAAAAAACTTTACAAGATGCCGTGAACTATTTTTTTACCACCTCACTATCATAAGTTGTTATATCACCGGTGGGCGAGAAGTATTCATGCCAAACTACCGACTTTTTCCACAAACAGAAATCACGTCCCCCTGTCACGACTCACTATCTGATGTCACGAGTGCCGACAGAGCTGCCACAGACTGCGCCACGCCTTACGCTTCGGTGTCACCGTCTTCAGGATAAGGCAGGGCGCCGCCGGAATGAGCATGACCGTGTGCGCCCGACGGCCCGGCCGGGATACGTTCGCGCTTGCTGCGAGGCCAGCCTGAGCAGACGTCGTCTACATCTACCTCGACTATCAGCACCGCCACGCGCCGGTGTCGGGGGTACGGGATTGGCGGTTACGACGACGTTTGCGGCGCGTGCGTCGACATCACTGTTGGGGGGCCTAGTTTTGCCGTGTGCCCACGGCATACGGCGAAGGTAAAAAAAACACTCGGTAAAGCCTTTGTTGGTCGCTGTTGCCGCTGTCTCTGCTGTTGGCGGTGGTGGTGTGGTCACCGCCACAGCCGCCGCCCAGTACACCTGATTTCTGCTCAATGGACGCAGCTCAGCTTGTGGAAGCCCGTCACGTCATACGACGCGCTGGACGCCGGCGACAACGCTAGCGCCCCGTCCTGCTCCGCGAGCCGCCGCGCACGAAGCACCCACCATGACTGCTAACGGGCACGCAAGGCTAGATCCGGCAGTTCCGGGTCCCAGCCGGCCGGCCGCCGCCGCCGCACTGGCCCTGCAGGCCGCGGGGCGTGACCGGGCTGGCCACAGCCGCCTCGCCTAGGCACACGCGCGGGCGAGCTCCCCACCGCCCGGCAGGACGCACGCGTACGAGTGCCCTGGGGAACTGAAAATTCGTCCCAAGCAGCCAGAGGAACGCACCTAAATCGAATGCGTTTCAGGTCGTTGCCACCTTGCGCCAGCAAGACGAAGGTAATGAGCACGTCGGGCTCCACCTGCGCCACCCACTCCTTGGCATCGTCATCCTTGCCACCACCACCACATTCACCAGCGGCTTCCGACGCTATCTCGTCGCCTTCCCCTTTGTCGTTGGCAGGGAAGTCGGTGCGCACGCTCATGGATGGCGTGGCGTCCCCACTCGACAAGGCGGCGCCCCCGCTGCATAGGAAGCGGTCGGAGGCCGAGCCGACGTCAGAGCCCCCGAAGCCGCTGCTGCCGCCACGGTGGTGGTACGGGTGGTGCCGCCGCGAGGCCGCCGCCGAGGAGGCCGCCGCGAGGCCACCACTGCCGGCGAGCACTGGGGCGTCAGTGCGGGCCTGCCTGAGCCAACCCAGGAGGCCGACGCCTCCCCTCCTTTCCCTGTATGCGTGTTCTCTGGAAGAGACAAGGGAGAGAGACAAAGGGAGGGGAGGGGGCGGCCGCAGATATATTAGTTATTTTTGCCGAGCGATCATGGTACTCTATAAATTAGAATTTTGGACACTCGACAAATATATTAGTTATTTTTTATTTTTTTGTTTTTCATAACATGCTTTTTTTTGTTTGATGTACTTTAAAAATATCTTGTCAAATATACTCAACAATATATATATATATATATGATTTTTCTACGAATATGATTCTATTATTTTATGCTGTTACAGTTCAAATTTAATTTATATCCATTAAAATTCTATAATTGCACTTAATAAATTAAAATTATCAAACGGATCTAAAAAATTACCAAAATTTCACATGAAACAATCTATATTCTCTATTGGCTATACAAAAAGTTTTGAAGTTAAACCTCAATTTGACCGTCACTTCTTACCGATTCCTTTTCAACGCTACGATTCTTCTTCTGAGATGCTTCGGTTTGTAAACATCGTACGTGACAAATTGTGTGAAATCTTCTCAATTTTTTACCACAGCCTTCACGTATGATATCATCACATCATGACAAATCTTATAATTTTTAGACTTCATTTGCTTTTTTAGAATTTAAAAACCATTCGACCACATGTTCGTGGTCGTGTTTCCTGAACAAGATGTTCGAAATTTCTTTTTATTTCTCGGGTAAAGCCTCACACTGGACTCAATAACATGAATATTATTTTTCTACTCATTTTATTCTATTATTTGAATCACTTGCGGTTCAAATTTGACATATACCAAAAAATTCTTTGAAATGCAAT
The DNA here is from genome assembly GCF_019320115.1 of Miscanthus floridulus. Classification (NCBI taxonomy): domain Eukaryota; kingdom Viridiplantae; phylum Streptophyta; class Magnoliopsida; order Poales; family Poaceae; genus Miscanthus; species Miscanthus floridulus. Next base: position 79,749,222 of record NC_089584.1, on the reverse strand, counting down.
AAATTAATTAAATATAGAATATAGATCCACAAATATACCAAATTTTAACATGGAATACCACATGTTGTATGTGGAGAGTATAAAAAGTTTCAAGGTCATTTGAGGAAAAAAATGTTACCCTCAGCAAACATATTTCTTTGTCGAGTGCCGAGCAATTAAATTCGGCAAACATATTTCTTTTTCGAGTGCCTAGTTTTGTCGAGTGTTTTTTTTCTAGTTTGCCGAGTGTCAAACTTTGCCGAGTGTTTTTTGTCTCGTTTGCCGAGTGCAATTATTTTATCGAGTGTTTTTTTTGCAGCACTCGACAAAGAGCTTATTTGCATAGTGTTCGATAAATTACACTCGATAAACCATGTTGCACTCGGCGTACCTTCTGTTTCTGGTAGTGACGGCGCGTTTGATAACTACTACTACAGTATACTTGACAAGGGCCATGGAAATTAGTTTGACTGCGGAAATTAGAATGCAAATTTGATTTTTAGTCTTAATCTATTGTAATGCAGTATGTACCCATGTGCCCTATAAATTCTCGCAAAAGTGGCTGCTATGTTTCCTGGAACCAAACTTCGTTCCACCGTTCCTCGTTCAGTTCACCGGCGAGCAGCGGCCATGAATAGCCAAGCCCCTCCGGTTCCGCGCGTCAAGCTCGGCACCCAGGGATTCGAGGTCGCTTTATCTCTCTCCGTTCACCTCTCCCCGAATTATCTTGTTGCGGCGGCCGCGCCTCCGCTCTCTCGTTCTCCGCTAGCCCGGTGCTTTGATTGAATCGACTCGGCCGATTGATTCCATCCGTGTAGGTGTCCATGCTAGGGTTCGGGTGCATGGGACTGACGGGCGCGTACAACTCCCCAGTGGACGACGAGGCCGGCATTGCCGTGATCACGCACGCCTTCCGCCGCGGGATCACCTTCTTCGACACCGCCGACGAATACGGCGGGCCCTTCACCAACGAAATCCTCCTCGGCAAGGTCCGCCCTTTCTTTTCTTTTTTTTTCCTGGAGAGTTCTTGTGAGCGTGAGCGAGTTTTACTGACCCGCGGAAGACATCGATCGCTGCATGTGTGCAGGCGCTGAAGCAGCTGCCGCGGGAGCAGGTGCAGGTGGCAACCAAGTTCGGGCTCCGGCGTGACGAGAGCGGCGCGCGGACCGTGTGCGGGCGGCCGGAGTACGTTCGCGCCTGCTGCGAGGCCAGCCTCCGCCGCCTCAACATCGACTGCATCGACCTCTACTACCAACACCGCATTGACACCACAGTTCCCATCGAGGAGACGGTCTCTGCAGCCTGCCTGCACATTCGACCTGCCTTAAAGCAGTCGGCGTTGTTGTTGTGTTTGCTCATGTGAATTCTTTGTTCGAAATCATTGCAGATTGGCGAGCTCAATAAGTTGGTGGAGGAGGGGAAGGTCAAGTACATCGGATTGTCAGAGGCGAGCCCGGACACCATTAGGCGCGCACATGCTGTGCACCCGATCACCGCGGTGCAGATGGAGTGGTCTCTCTGGTCTCGCGACATTGAGCCCGAAATTGTGCCGCTCTGCAGGTGATTCATGGATTGCAGATTCTTTTGTTCCAGCCCATGGAGGTCCTAACTCCTTAGTCCCTACCGGATATTTATCATGTAATAAGATTCTTTTTGCTCTGTGGACTTCAGAGAACTGGGCATTGGAATTGTGCCCTACAGTCCTATTGGCCGTGGGTTTTTCGGTGGGAGAGGAGTGAAAGAACAAGTGTCCGCTGAATCTGTTCTGGTATTGATACAGTCTACCTCAGAATATTGTTTATTTCTTCCATTGCAAAAGAAAAAATAATCATCTCTTGGTCTATATCAAAACCTTTTTTTAGTTCACTTACAGATTTAACTTTGGCTTGTCAGCATGGGCACCCAAGGTTTGCAGCAGAAAATTTGGAGAGGAACAAGCAAATTTATCTGCGAATGGAAGAACTGGCCAATAAGCACCATTGCAACCCTGCTCAGCTGGCTTTAGCATGGGTTCTGCATCAAGGAGATGATGTGGTTCCTATACCAGGTGTGACCTTATAATCTCATTCTCTTATCACTGACGATGGTCAGTGCTTCCAGGCTGATGAGTCACAGAGTTGTTCACCCAAAGATGCATTTCCAGACACATTTTTCTTGTATACACTTTCAGAGAAAAGTGTATGGCATCATATTCATAGACCATTAATGATTGGAAATAGTTTAAGTGGTATGATTGGGGAGAAACCCTTTTCAGTTATGATATAGTCTACTTTGGCAGAGAACCACTATAATGTAGAGGAACACATCCAGTCAAACAAACTTTCCTTGTTTTGAAGGGAAGTAACCTCCTTCCTTCCTAATGTGTGTGCATGATAGGTTGAACAGTTTGTGCCATATGATCTCTTTTACTGAGCTATGAAATACTTTTGTTGGTTTGAAATGGTGTGATTTAACTGACTTATTCTTGAGTCCTGCACTTATTATTCCCTTCCAAGTTCAAAGCAAGTCATCAGTAGTCATGCTTAATGGCTATATGTTCCGATAGTCCTGTATTTAGTCACTGACAGATGTTTCCTACAATTTCTCAGGGACAACCAAAATCAAGAATCTAGATTCCAACATTGACTCCTTGAACGTGAAACTGACAGACGAAGATCTGAAAGAAATGGGCAGCCAGATACGTGAAGAAGATGTGGCTGGTGAAAGACAATTCGCTTCCTTTCAACATGCCACCTGGAAGTATGCTGATACACCAAAGAAGCAGAGCTAAAAATACTTGAAAGCAACAATGATGATGCGATTGGCGTGGCACTCTCCTGCAGATGTCCTCAGGAATACCTGTTCTAAATAATGTAGAGAGAAGAACAACGAAGGGCCCAGTCTTATTGGAAGCACGAGCAGGAACTTGATTTTGTGAGTCGGAAAAAAAAACTTGGTGTTGTGTGTACTTATGTGAAGCTAAGACTCGAGTGTAGAGTTTGATCATGGTTATACCTTTAGACTTGCAATATTCTAGATATATAGTAAAATTAATGTATCTATAAAAGTTAAAATTTTTATATATTATGGTCCTGTTCATTTATCTTATAATCCGTATTTTTCATCTTGTTTTTTTAGCCGGAACTATGTTTTCTCTCTCACAACAAATCAACCGGAATAGTGTTTTGGCTTGTTTTTTCAGCGAAGCGAACATGCCTATTAGCATTGAAGAATATTTAATAATCATCAAAACTTTACAAGATGCCATGAACTATTTTACTACCTAACAATCATCAGTTGTTATTATCATCAGTGGGCGAGAAGTATTCATGTGCCAGGCTACCGACTTTTTCTACAAACAGAAATCATGCACGTCACCCTGTCACGACTCACGATCCGATGTCACGAGTGACGACAGAGCTGCCACAGCCTGCGCAACGCCTTCCGCTGCGGTGTCACTGTCACCTTCTTCGGGATAAGGCAGGGCGCCGCCGGCATGAGCACGACCGTGTGCGCCCGACGGCCCAGCCGGGAGACGTGCGCGCCTGCTGTGAGGCCAGCCTGCACGGACATCGGCTATACATCTACCTCGACTATCAGCACCGCCCCACAGTTGGGGTACGACGTTTGCAGCGCGTGCGTAGACACCACTATTGGCGGGTTACGACGTTTGCGGCACGTGCGTTGACAGCACTGTTGGGGCACGACCTTTACGGCGCGTTTGATAATTACTGCTCTTATAATTTGAAATAGAGAAAATACTTGACATCACTTGTGACCTCACTGTTAGGGGGCACGACCTTTGCGGCTACATCTGCCCAATGTATGCACATATTTTTGAGTTTTGCCTCCAAGATTTGGGAGGTGGATGCGATGGAGTCCAACGATGAAGGTGACACGAGAGGGCTGAAGTCACACCTAAACTGTCCTCGTGGATTCAAATAGTAAATGAGGGACCTGAAAATGATGCGAGAAGAACTGAGGGTCATACGAAAGCCGAAAGGTATGTCTGAGGGGCAAAACAAAAGCCGTCTCAAAGGTGACCGATGTGTTGGGTGGATCCGAAGTACTGTGATCCCACGTCAGGCCTTGTATACGTGTATCCACTTCAATCCACATATGTTAGAGTAGAATTGAATGGAACTTAGATTAATTCCTCTATAATCCACTTCAACATATGCGGATTGAGATAAATACATGTGCATCCAAACAAAGCCTCATGTAGTGGTGATAATTCCAAAATTGCCCACGGAGCATAATGTAATTTTATTTGCCTTTGTTGTAGAGTAATAGATATAGATAAATAATTCTTCCTCTGTTTTAATTTTGCCGGAGTTATGATCCCCGGGTGTCTCAAGGCATCAAATAACAGGCAGGCCGAACGGCCCGTGATACTGAAGCCAAGCTTGAGCCCGAATGACCGAGGCCCAGCTAAGCTAAGCGGACCGGGTCAATCACTGAAGCCGGGGTCAGCTACGACCCCTTCCTCTTGCCTTAGCCGCACGCTACGCGGCAACTCACAACCTCTTGCCGTCCCGACCCCTAGGAAGGGACGGAAGAGACCGAGTCTAACCAAGCGGGACTGCTCCGACAGGAGCAAGCACGCCGCACTAACTCCGCAAGGACCAAGGGGATAGCGGTCACCTCGATCCGGTCAGACGTCATCCCTGCGCCACGCGGCAGAGAAAAGACAACACCGCCAAACAGTGACAGAAGGTACAGAGAACCACCGTCCAAATACGGCCCGATAAGACGTTTGTACGACCCCACCCGCTATGGCATGGGATCCACGATGATGGCCTTAACTTAGAGGCCATCCAAGCCAACGCAGGCCATGTCCTCGGAACTTGGGATCGTGGTTGTCGGTGTTTCGAATCACCGGCTAGTAAATTTCTAGTTTACGCGTCTAACCCAGATGGTTGTGCTTGGAGGACACAAGGATTTATACTGGTTCGGACGGAACGTCCCTACGTCCAGTCTGCGGTTGCTCGTGTTACCGACACTTGGTTTGTAGTAAGGGTGACAAACAGGCGAGAGAGGGAGAAGGTCCTAAGTTTCTAGTGGGAAGAGTGAGTCTGGTTGAGCTCTCTGTCTACTGCCGAGCGTCTAAGCCTTTCGCCGCGCAGACGTGTTAGATGTGTCTTCGAATCGCCCCCTCCGTGGGGTGCCCTGCTTCCCCTTTTATAGACAAAGGGGAAGATACAGGTTACATCGGAGAGAGAGAAAGAGACAAGGAGAGGAAGGCTTCCTAGATCGCAGTGTCTTCCATCTCCTTCATGCAGGTCCCGCCGACCCTGTAGACGATGAGGGGGATGGCTCCACGTCATGGCCCTGTTCATCACTGACGCCGCATGCGGGCGTCGTCAGCCAGTCGTGGCGCTCCATCCCGTCCAGCAGATGGTATGGCTCGTTGATGTCTCCGCCTAAGGCCGTACGAGGAGTAGGTAGTACAGCGTCGGCACGCCCGATGCTATTGGTGACATGCATCCTCAGACATGGCCCATCGTGGCCGTAGGTCACGTCAAGATGCGTCTGCTCCCCTTCTGGCATCAGAAGTTTGACCCCCGACTCGTACTTTCAGACCCGTAGTGGATGGGCGCGGTACAGACCTCCGTCGGGCGAGCGGGAGCCCGCGCCCTCGGGGGTCAGATGAGGCGTAGCCTGTACCTGTAAGGAAAATGGACCCTTGGTCCATTTACTTTGGATTTGGGTGTTTGATGACCAACACAACCAAATTGGACTAATGAATTTGCAAGTGATTATTTTGTAGTTCAATAGGATGCAAGACGTGACTTGGACAAAGGCGACGTGATGATTCAATGATCAACACCTCAAGCAAGACCTTAGAAGCACAAGAAAAGACCTAAGATATCAAGCAAAGTCCAAGCATGAAGATAGAAACCAAGCCGTACGCAAGATCATGAAGAAACGAGCTCACAGAAGTGACCGGGTGCTCCGATCAGTGGCTCAGCATCAGCAGCAGCGACCGGACGCTGGACCAGACGCTAACGGCAAACCAACCGGATGCAGGACAACAGCGTCTGATCGAGTACAGAGAGGTTACAGAGCGGCGAACTTGCGACCGGACGCGTCCGGTGGCAAGTGACCGGACACTGGCAGCGTCCGATCAGTTGTTCGTGGCTCGAACGGTCGGGACGACCGGGCGCGTTCGATCAGGATGACTCCAGCGTCCGACCAGTAGCAGAAAAGCGAGATTTCATCCCCAACGGCTACTTTCTCAGTGGGGCTTATAAATACAACCCCCAACCGGCCAAATGAGTTGAGTGGAGCTAAGGAAACATACCAAGGGTGTTGATACACCATTTTAGTGATCTCCACTTGCATAGTGCTTAGTGTTTCATTAGGTGATTAGCATAGGTGCTTTACGAAGTGCTTAGGTTGATTAGACCATCGCTTATGCGCTTGCTCTAGGTTTAGGCCTAGTGTTTAGTGAGGTTTGCATATCTCTTACCACTCGGTGCTTGCGTGCACTATTGTTGTACATCGGAGGGGCTTGTAGTCTTGCGAGATCACACCAACCGCGTTTGTGGTGTGACCGCCACCGTGTACCAGAGGGAATAAGGCCCACGGCGTTTCAGCCGGAAGCTTGATAGTGAAGACGGCGGGGAGTATCCGGGAGAGGCTTGCCGGAAGGCATGTTGGAGACCCACTTACGTGTGGGGAAGGCTCGAGGCTATCCACGGAGTTACCCGACCAGGAGCTTGGCCCTTGCGAGGGATTCCTTACGCAGGGCTCCAACGAGGACTAGGGGGAAGCTTGTGCGCTTCTCGATACCTCGGTAAAAATACCAGAGTCATCGACGGGAGTTTGCATATCTCTACCTTGCTCTTTAAGCTTCCGCATTTACATTGTTTACATTACTCCTTTTGCGGTAGAAATAGCAATACACTAGCAAAACCGTAGTTGCATATTTAGATAGTTTATCTTTTGCATAGGTTTTGCTAGGGTTAGAAAAAGAGGCCATAGTTTAGAGTTGGAATTTTAAGTTGCATAATTCACCCCCCCCCTCTTAGGCGTCACGGTTTGCTTCAATTGGTATCAAAGCCGGTTGGCTCAATTTGGACCTTTGGCTTAACCGCCGTTGAGCCAACGCTAATTAGAGTGGTTGGGATGGATACCTCTAGGCCTCCGCACTTTGATGGCACTAACTTCCCCTACTATAGAGCTAGAATGGCTTGCTACCTTGAGGCGGTTGATTTGGGAGTTTGGAGAGTCACTCGTGATGGGATAAAACCCATTAAGAATCCCAAAAAACCCACAAAGAGTGATGAAAAAGAAATGCATTTCAATGCTAGAGCTAAGAATTGCTTGTTTGAATCTTTCAGTATGGATGTGTTTAACCAAGTGTTCACTTTAAATACGGTACATGAAATTTGGTTAAAACTTCAAGAGCTCCATGATGGCACAAGTAATGTCCGTGAGCAAAAACATTGTCTAGCTAAACAAAATTATGATTCCTTTATAATGAATGATGATGAGCTTGTTCATGATATGTATTCTCGTTTGAATCTAATTATCAATGAGCTCCATTCAATAGGATTGACAAAGCTAGATGATGCGGACATCATGAGGAAGATCATCTCCATGCTACCACAAAAGAAATATGCAAGCATCATCACCATCCTTCACAACATGGAGAACTTGAGCACCATGACCCCGGCCATTGTCATTGGCAAGATAGTGGCATTTGAAATGTCACGCAAGATGGGTCAAGAAGAAGCCTCTTCATCAAGCAAAGGCCAAGCTCTCGCATGTGGCGAGAAAAAGAAGATGAAGAGCAAGCAAGTTGAGACAAGCTCAAGCTCAAGCTCCTCAAGTGAAGAGGAAGAAGAAGATAAGGATGATGATGATGATGATCAATCTTCCTCCTCCACCTCCGACCTTGATAAAGAATCAATCAAACTAATCAACAAGGTGAAAAAGATGATCCAAAAGCTCAATGTCAAGGGTGTGCCCATCCAAATCCAAGATCTCATTTTCACCAATCAAAGAAATGAGCAAAGAAAGAGAGGATGCTATGGATGTGGCGAGTTGGGGCACTTTGTGAAAGTTTGTCCAAACAAGCCCACACCCAAGACAAAGAAGAAGGCATGCAAGAAGCAAGCCCTCACATCAATAAGATCATGGGATGATTCTTCAAGTGAAGAAGAACATCATCACAAGAGGCGAGGGCACAAGCACCCATCATCGAGCTCTTCTCGTGTGTGCCTTATGGCATGAGGTAACGAAAGCTCATCCTCTAGTAAGAGTGATAGTGATAATGAAATGCCTTCTTATGAAGAAATTGTGCAACAAAACCTTAATTATGCTAAAGTTTGCACTAGTCAACAAAAGAAGCTCGGGAAAATAAAAGAAAATCTAGATAGTTCACAAGAAGCATACAAAACTTTGCTTGAACAATATGAGAATTTTGCTAATCTTAATGTTCAACTATCTACTAAAATTGAGCAACTTGAGGCTAGTGCAACAACAAATGCATGCACAATCAATGATGAGCAACTTGTAAAGAAAAATGAAAAATTAAAAGAAAAGTTAGCTAGCTCACAAGATGCTTATAAAAGTTTGCTTGCTAAAATGGAAACCATGTGCAAACATTGTGATGAGCTAACTAATAAAGTTGCTAAGCTTGAAGCCGTTAGTACAACACATACCAAGGCATCTAAAAAGAAAAGCTCTATCTTTAACATGTCTAAAAAAGATGCCTCTACTTCTTGTAATAATTTATGTTTAGACTCATCTTTGTGCAACCAAGTTTGTGTTGAGAAAGTTATTGTAGATACATGCACACAAGAGGTTGCAAAGGAGAATGAGTAGCTCAAGCAAGAAGTAGCTCGCCTCACCAAGGACTTGACTCAAGTGAAAGGCAAGGCAAAGCAAGCCCAACTTCATCAAGATAACACCATCAAGGGAGTGAAGAAGCTTGATGAAGGACAAACTGTGGTTTGCTACGTGTGCCACAAGGAAGGCCACAAGTCCTATGAGTGCAACGTGAAGAATGGGGGAGGAGCAAAGAAGAAGGAGAAGAAGCAAACAAGCAAGCTCTCCAACACCTACACCAATAAGGTGGAAAAGAAGGCCTCCACACCTTATCTTTTGAAGAAGAAGAAAAATGACAAGGTGGTGGCCATCAAGGTGAACAAGCAAGCCAACAATGGGGTCAAACGCTTTTGGGTGCCAAAGGAAATCATCTCCAACATGAAGAGCACCAAAAAGGTTTGGATCCCAAAAGAGAAGTGAGAAGTCCAATGGACTTTGGGGAATTTGGAGACTTGGCAAAGTATGGATGCATTTCATGGGGTGCATCATGATAGACAAAATCATTGCCAAGTGGGTTAGTGAATACTTTGGACCCAAATTCCCCTTCCCATGTTAGGTAACTAGATTCTATTTGCTTCAATTGGTATTAAATTTAAATTTTTCCTACAATTGGTATCTTTTAGCATCTAGTTACTATTCATGCCTAGGTTTGCATTTGCATGCTTATATCTTTTGTCATGCATACACTAGGTATTTCATATGGTAGGCTTTCTCGGTTTCATTCTTATTCCTTGGAGCAATCCTACATGGTTTAAAATTGTTTAGAAGCACGGCACATAGCTTGTCCTTCAATTGTTCATCTAATATGGGCCAAAGTCCAAATTGTAGATAATTTCTCCCGAATATCATCTTCGAAAATGATTCTCACATTCATGAGATGTCATCTTTCAAGTGGTATTTTTTTTTCTAAAATCAATGTGCATGTTTCCAACAAGTATTCCATACTTGTGTGCACAAATTTAGGGGGAGGTTACTCTACAAGTTGGATTCTTTGAGACTAACAACTTTTCAAGCTTACCATGTGTAGTAGTCTCATTGCAAGGAAAATGAAGTCCCTGGAGTTAAGCATCATACTTTAAAGATCCACCACCAGTTGCAAGTGGTAGAAATCAAATTGGTTTCCGCATATGGTATTTCTAAACCAATATCATCATGTTGATTTCATTTTGATACTTATATGCTTTCTCCATGCATTATATAGATTAAATTCCTGTGAGCAAAAATTTGCCAATTATGCATATGCTTTGCCTTCTATCATATGTATGCATATATTTAGGGGGAGCTTTGTCTATATAATGAGAGAGTCAAATTTTGTGATCTATTTCACTCTACACACAAAGGATCACAAAGTTTGACCCTCCCTTGTGCTACTAATGTCTTCTTTTTGGTGTTTGATTCCAAAGGGAGAGAATTTAGAGGACCAAAAACAAGCATTAATTTGTAGTAATGGTCCGAGAAAGGAAGGATAGTGGATTATGGATTAGCCTAAGTAATGGGAAAACTTGTAGGAAGCAAGGCTTAAATCCATAATATCATATGGGGACATTTGCAAAGACAAAATAAGTTTCTATATAGTCTTACAAGAAGTATCGTTTAGCATCATATAATCTTGCCCCTTGCATTGCATCCTAGCAAGTAGGTAGTTTTTAAAATTTCAAAATTCTATTATTTACTTGCTTTGGTCGTGTTGTCATCAATCACCAAAAAGAGGAAGATTGTAAGGAAAATGGACCCTTGGCCCATTTACTTTGGATTTTGGTGTTTGATGACCAACACAACCAAATTGGACTAATAAATTTGCAAGTGATTGTTTTATAGTTCAATAGGATGCAAGACGTGACTTGGACAAAGGCGACGTGATGATCCGATGATCAACACCTCAAGCAAGACCTTAGAAGCACAAGAAAAGACCCAAGATATCAAGCAAAGTCCAAGCATGAAGATAGAAACCAAACCATACGCAAGATCTTGAAGAAACGAGCTCACAGAAGTGACCCGACGCTGGACTGGACGCTGGAGAAAAGTGATCGGATGCTCCGATTAGTGGCTCGGCATCAGCAGCAGCGATCGGACGCTAGACCGGATGCTGACGGCAAACCGACCGGACGTGTAGCACCTGGTTTTAATGACAAAACCAGATACACACTATATGTGAGCCCAGGAAGTCAAATCTCACATATAGCCACAAATAAGGGTAATATCAAAAGACAATACTTATTACATAACGTATTAGTAAAAGAAAAGTACCCTCAGAGTATAGACAGCGGAAAGTTGACTCCGATCTTCTGGTGAAGACTCCAAATTCACAGGGACGACTGACTGGTTGACCACATGCCTAACTCCTCCAAACCAGCGATCTGGTACCCATCCGGGATTTTTATCCAAAGTATAGAAAAATAAAGCAAGCGTAAGTACATGTCGTACTTAACAATTATATCATGGGGTTCATGAGGCTCAAAAAAGGCTGACACTGGTTTACTGCGATTAGCTTTAATAGATCATCTTTTTAAGCAGTTGGGTGGCAAAAGATTTATCATTCCCTTAAACACATGATCAGTTAAACATGATTAATGTATAGCATAAACAATCAATTATTAGAACCATTATCCATTAGTGATCATCTCTATTCCATAAGGGTCCAAGGCCGCTCGTGTCCGTGAGCATGGCTGTTATAACAGTTTTATACTCTGCAGAGTTTGTACACGTTCACTGTGAGTTGTGATTTATCCTTTCGCCCGAGGTAGCTATTCTCTTGACCCACTTCCAAGGAAGGTCGGCAGGGTTCACTATGAAGCCTTTCAAAGAATTCGTCTAACATGTTAGGGCCGCCAGGCGTATGTGGCCCATCTCTAGGAGTGGCATGCGTGGGCATCGCAGCACGGTACACACTTCCCAGTAGCAAAGGAAACATACCCCGTGCCTGAAAGGTAACCACTAACAAGCTAGAAAAGATCCTCATACTGAGCTAAAGCCAGAGCCATATGGCCCTCATAGCTGTACTGTAAGTCCCGGATGATCGCTTACAGATAAGTCCTTAGGGAGAGGAATCTGAAGTATATAAACACTCCAGCCCCCTGATTCCATGTTACTAAAAAGTCATGTTTTAATATTTATTGCATATACCATTAGTCAAGTTACAAGATCATGGTTTTGATTAAGCACTAGCAAAAACTATCCCAATGCATTATCCCAAATGTTTTCAAGGAACAAGATATCAAATATCTAGGATATCCTTATTGGCAACCAAGGTAGACACATGCAATATGAATTAAGTGGTTAAATGTGAATAGGTAACAAGGATAATCCCATGCTATACTTGCCTTAACTTGCTTTTCTCCCAAAGCAATACGCTCAAAAGCCTTTAGTATTCCACTTTCAATCTTCTGCTTCCAATTCTCAGCTTCTAGTCTTCAGAGAACAGCTTCTTAATCACCACGTAAACCTCACCGATTGACTGAACCATATATCACCACACAAATATCCATACATGCCATACAATAAAAACATATGAGAACAGTACATCAACCAATAAAATAAGCAAAACGGCATATCGCTACGAACACACAAACGCAAAAGACACGCTATATGCGATTCAACGAAAAAGCGACTATCGAAGCAACGGAGAATAAAACCTATCCATTTAACTTATTTTAACTGTAGAAACACATGTAAATATTCTCATTAATCAACTTGATTCATTGCTTAAGAAAGAGCGTAGTACAAAACCTATATTGACTTTATATTCTGAAAATGATGCAAGTGATAGTATTAATACAATTAACTTTTTAATTGCCAAAACACATTTGAGTAACATGAGAACCATTAACGCCACTGCGTCGAACACGCCAAAACAAAAGTAACATGACAAGAACGGCTCGATGCTAGGGTTATGAGATGCAAGAGACACTAAGAAAGGAGCTACGGTTAAAAGAAAACCACTATCAAAAGATTTATATTATATTATAAAAGAAACAACTACGAGCTTGTTTTAGATTAGCTAAGAAAAACTATATGAGCAATATTGATTTAGATTAATCACAACATATTTAGTTTTAAAAATCGAGTTAAAGCTAATCATGTATTATTTATAAATGTTATCACATAACAATTAAACTTTACATTCGCAAAGGAATTAAGCATGTGACTGCGTCTACTCGTACTTATCACATATGTATCCTGTTCAGCTAATCAAATTATATTCTAGAAACACTTTTAAGTTAACAATTAATCATATTAACTTTTAGGTATAAATCATCAAAGTTAAGCACCTATATTGCTTTTAATTCCAAACTAGTGTGTAAATATACTAATCAATTTAATATTTAACTATATATGGAAAAACATGTGACATGAAAAACATTGCCCCTAACATATAGTTCACGTTAGCACGAACCAAACGCAACTTAAACGGTGCAAAACGGAATTAGAACTTAAATTGCTTTTAATTAAAAGTTATTGAATAATCCTTAATCAAATTAATATTTAACTTATAAATTTCCAAGATGTGAGACATGTTAAACATCCCTGCTAACACGTATCACACACTGCGATGAAACTCGCGCAATCGAATCAAAATCAAAAATCTAATTCGGCTTTAATTAAACAATGATTAATTAATTATAGACACAATTAATATTTTAATAAAATAAATTCATAAACATGTGACATATAAACTAATAACTCTACTGCATAGATCTCGACGACACGAAACTAACGCAACTGAAACAAACTGAAACGGAATTAAAACGATTAAACGGCGGAATTAACAGCAGGATGGCAAAATCGTGAATAGTTCATCTTCTACCTTGCTTCGTTCTTCTTCACGTACGTGGTTCTGGCCATGAAGATGGCCTACTGCTGCTCACACACTGGGCGGGGAGGGGGCTCAGCCTCGGCCTGCTGGCCAGCTGGCGGCGTAGCAGCGACGCTGGGGCCTATGGCGGCGGCGCGTCAGCCATGCCCGCGGAGTCACGACGGCCAGCACAGGGCCTGCACGGCCGAGCCCGCACAGGCCGGCGGCGGCGCCTGCTGGAGGCACGGCGGGGCGGCGCAAGGTCACGACAGCGCGGGAGGCGTGGGGATGTTCGTCCCGAGGCGCGACGTGCCCGAAGGAGAGACGCAGGGCGACGGGGTGGCCGGAGAAGATGAAGAACATGGCCGGCCATGGTGCTCCTCACCGGAAAAGAGGAAGATGGGTTAGGGAAACGATGAAACGATGGCAGATTCGCCAAACTAAGGGCGTGCCGGTGTAGAGGACGACGAGATCTACCTTGTGGTGGTGGTGGTTTTCACCGGAACGCGACGGTTTGGCCGGAAAAGCTCGCCGAAGACTTCGCCGGAAACCTAGCTGTGCCGAACTTCGGCGTCCGATCTACGGGGCTACGAGTGGCGGCTCGAAAAACGGGGTGTACTTCTAGAATCCTCGCGTCGAAGGCTACGCCGGCATATATATATACGTAGGGTTCGGAGATTTTGGAAATCCAAGATATTTTTGGAAATAATTGATTTTCGAGATTAAAATAATTACAGAAAATCAAAAATGACTATTTAGGCTAGGCCTGGGCGCTCGATCCTGACCGACTGTTTGGTCCAGTCTATTCGGCTTTTAAAAATGTTCAGTCTTCAAGAATTGATACCCGAAATTTAACAAGGAGTTTAGTCCCTCAAAGATCGGGTCGGTATTTCGGTCGTAACCGAGATGGCTTTCAATAGTCAACAGGACTACAGCGGTGCAGTCTGTACTCTGCAGGAACAGCTGAACACGTACACGAATACTCCAGTATTAGGCCTTTGGCGACACAAACACGTACTAGTAAATAAACTTTATAATAGGCTGACAACACATGACAGCAGTAGTGCATGGCACTTTTGTTCCACGAAGTAGCACAGACTGGCAGGTGGCAATAGGCAACAGCACAGACTAACAGAGTTGAGACAGACTTCATATACTTTCAGAACTCAACTGCATTAGTGTGGGTGGGAGGGAACGTGGGACAGGCTGTGTCGCTTGGAATTTCGAAACTTGAGGTTGGATTAAATATCGGGTTGTTCAGGTACCCGACAGTGCAGACCAAAGACTACTAAAGAATTTCGATCTCTACCAACTTGGAACCGAACTAGTACCCGAGGACCGAAAATTCGGGTATTTCGGTCTCGGTTTTAGTTTTTTTTTTGCCCACTCTTGATTTAGGCTCCGAAAAATATCTCTGAGCTCCGAAAAATTACATAAAAATTCCTAGGGATAGATGGAAGGATAAGGAACACAACCAAAGTGGTTTAGCTCCCGGAAAAGACTTTTGGATTAATCGAGGAAAAAGACAAAGCTCCAAGAAATAGGAATTTAATCTCGAAAAAGGTCGGAAACGCATCTTAAAACGTTTTTCAAGCCTTTGGATTTTGAAAACAAGGCATCTTATCTAACTTTTGTTTTTGTAAGTTTTCAAATTCTTTTTAAACCACTACTTGAAAGCAATATTTTAAAGATTGATATTTGAATTTATTTTTCAAACCACTCATCACAAAAGTACCAATGCAACAGCATTCAAACCACTCAACACAAAAGTACCAATGCAATGGCATGTATGCGCAAACATGTTGCTACCCTTATGTTGGATTTTAATTTAAAGAAATTTTTCTTTTACCTATGTTTTTATGAGCACAAAACAATTAACAGAAATTATTTTACTCTTTTTAGAAGGTAGCTAATTTTAGGGCGTTATAATTCTACCCCCCTTAAGATGAATCTCGCCCCCGAGATTCGGAGAAGAAGAACAAAGAAGAGAGGGATACTTTAACTTGGGATCTTCTTCACTTCCTTGAGCAACACCATCTGGATACTCACCTTGTGTTGTATGATAATTCATCACGTGGCAACTCTTGCAGATTCTTGTTCCATCTTATTCCAAGTCCGATCTTGTTGCTTCTCTTAATCTATTCCAATGAATATAATTATCCATATGTTAAGCTTCCAAAAAAAATCTTGCTTAGCTTGAATCAGAACTTTGAATTCTATGGTTCATCTTTTTATGCATTTTGAAATGTTTTACTTTTCAAAAGGAAGACTTTAAATCAAAACCGAACAAATTTTCTTCTTCAACTCCTTTGAAATAGCTTTCAAAATATGTTTTATGTTTAGAACTCAAGAAAATATTTCAACCATGTTTTGAAACTCTTTTGAATAAATGTTTTTAAGGTTTTGAAATAAACCCAACCATTTTCAAATCATTGGAAACTCAGGTAAACATACTAAGCTTTGTTTTTCAAACTTCTTTGAAAACTTGACTTTATAATCAATCTCAGATAAAGAGTAGACAAATCAACTCAGGTTCTTTTGAAATCTATTTCAAACAAGGGATTTTCAAGTTTTTAGAAAACAAATGAAACATTCGAACTTCATTTTCAAATCATTTTGAATGAACTCATTTGGGATTTCTGAAATCAAACCGAATCAATTTCAAAACTACTTTAGAAATAAAGAGAGTAAGTTTTCAATTCCCATTTTTTTTTGAAGTCAAACAAAAGACTTAATACACATGTTCAAGTTCTTTTTGGAATAAAACTTTTGGGGAATTAAATCAAATCAAATAGTTTTCAACCCTTTCAAACCATTTTGGAAGACTTCTTTTAGAAATACACTTTTGAAAGCAACTCAAACCTTTTCTTTTCAAGCTTTGTTTTGAAATCAAACTTAGTTCTAATTTAAAGCCAAAAGTGCTCCATTTCCAAATGCAAATTGTTGCAAACTTTTGAACCAAATTTTTCAATCTTTTGTAAAATATCTTAAAATATTTTGAACACCTTTCAAATAAAATTTGAACTAAGACAACTCAAGTTGTTTTTTTTTCAGTCGGTCTTTTCCAAACAACACATTTTAAAAACACTCTAGAGTCATTTTCAAAGTGTTTTAGAATAAAATGGTTCAAAAGTGTTTTTTTAGAATAACACTTTGAAGAGTAACCAAATACATTTTATTCTTTTTGAAATTTAGTTCAAAGCAAACTGGGTTTTCAAATCTGATTTGACTTTGAAGTTTTAGAAATAAGATACTTTTAAACTTTTTATGAATATCTGTTTTTAAACTAAAACCTTGAGTGAAGCAGTTCAAATCAAATTGTTTTCTTTTGAATGAGTTTTAATGCAAAAGAGTCTTTCAAACTTCAAATCAAAACTTTTGAATGTCTCAAATATAGTCTTTAGCAACTCTTTTTGAATCTTTTAAACTTTAATACTCTTTTCAAATCAACTCTTATTCTTTGGTGAAATACTTTTGAAATTAAGTTTCGAATACCAACTCTTGAAAATGAGAAAACAAACTTAAACCCCTTTTTGAACTTAGTTCAAATCAACTTTTGAAGAAGTTTTTCAAAGTTCTTGAATCCCAAGGTTGTTAATTCATTTTCCAACATCTTCTGAAGATTTTATTTCAAGGAAAGAGCTTTAAATAGAAATCAAAACCAATCCAATTCTTTTCAAGAGTTAATCTTAGTCTTGAGAATTCTTGCAACTCTTTGTATACGTCTATATTCTAGGTACGTGAAGATCTAACTCCCAACCATAGCTAGCTCCAAGATCAATCTAGACGTAGATCTGAACTCCTTGTGGTTCACCAACTCACAACACTCTTAGCTTGGCTACCCCCTTAAGAAGATATGAGATAGGGGCACCAACATCCAACATGTAACTTTCTTCAAGGTGTATTATCATCCTCTGACATCCTAGAGAGCTTGTGGACATAGATAAGAATAAGAAAAATCGATCCTTCCCGTAGATAGAAAACAGCAGCGCAGAAAAACATCCATATCTTGAGTTCCATTTATCTAATAAAGTTGCATCTTGAACCGTTGGAAAGCTTATAAAATTCCCCACAACTTTCTTTTAGACCACTTCTTCAGATTTTGCAGTTAACTTGGTTGAAATCTTTGCTCAACAGAAACTATTCCAGATTCCAGACAGCACAGATGTATCTCCTTGTGACTTTCATATCTCCCAAACCAGAAATGCTATCAAGGTGACTCTTGCGGGAAAAGAAAGACCTTGAAGTCTACTTTCACCCAGAATTTTCTCAGAATTTTTTTTGGTTGCCCAAAGGTTGGAGACATAGGCCATAGAAGACAGACTGCTCTGGAAGACCGAAAGCAGGAAACAAGAGAAAGAGAACCCAGACTATTTATTTCCTTATCCCTTATACCTTAAACCTTTAATGAAATTGTGAGCATAACCCACAAATTCATTGCAGTCATTACAAAGATCCAACTCAACCATGATCATTAGGACAAACCACTCAAACACGAAATACAAGCTCGTTGCTAATTGTTCCTTCTAGCTACTTGGTAGGCATTCTTAAGGGAAAACTTTCTTATCAGGGCTTTGGTAATTTGAATAGAGGTGAGACTAGAAAGTTTTGCAAGAGATCAAGAACAACAACTCAAGGAGATAAGAAGGTATAGCTCAAAGGAAGCTATCAAGGAGTGGAGACAATAGGACAAGGATGGGAAATATTCAATTCAATCAGTCAAGGAGGTGGAGAAATAGTTTTATAGTAAAATAGGTTTTTAGAAACGACCAGTGCTAACTAGGCTTGCGTCCTACAGTCAGTATTGCTCTGATACCACTTTGTAGCACCTGGTTTTAATGACAAAACCAGATACACACTATATGTGAGCCCAGGAAGTCAAATCTCACATATAGCCACAAATAAGGATAATATCAAAAGACAATACTTATTACATAACGTATTAGTAAAAGAAAACTACCCTCAGAGTATAGACAGCGGAAAGTTGACTCCGATCTTCTGGTGAAGACTCCAAATTCACAGGGACGACTGACTGGTTGACCACATGCCTAACTCCTCCAAACCAGCGATCTGGTACCCATCCGGGATTTTTATCCAAAGTATAGAAAAATAAAGCAAGCGTAAGTACATGTCGTACTTAACAATTATATCATGGGGTTCATGAGGCTCAAAAAGGGCTGATACTAGTTTACTGCGATTAGCTTTAATAGATCATCTTTTTAAGCAGTTGGGTGGCAAAAGATTTATCATTCCCTTAAACACATGATCAGGTAAACATGATTAATGTATAGCATAAACAATCAATTATTAGAACCATTATCCATTAGTGATCATCTCTATTCCATAAGGGTCCAAGGCCGCTCGTGTCCGTGAGCATGGCTGTTATAACAGTTTTATACTCTACAGAGTTTGTACACGTTCACTGTGAGTTGTGATTTACCCTTTCGCCCGAGGTAGCTATTCTCTTGACCCACTTCCAAGGAAGGTCGGCAGGGTTCACTATGAAGCCTTTCAAAGAATTCGTCTAACATGTTAGGGCCGCCAGGCGTATGTGGCCCATCTCTAGGAGTGGCATGCGTGGGCATCGCAGCACGGTACACACTTCCCAGTAGCAAAGGAAACATACCCCGTGCCTGAAAGGTAACCACTAACAAGCTAGAAAAGATCCTCATACTGAGCTAAAGCCAGAGCCATATGGCCCTCACAGCTGTACTGTAAGTCCTAGATGATCGCTTACAGATAAGTCCTTAGGGAGAGGAATCTGAAGCATATAAACACTCCAGCCCCCTGATTCCATGTTACTAAAAAGTCATGTTTTAATATTTATTGCATATACCATTAGTCAAGTTACAAGATCATGGTTTTGATTAAGCACTAGCAAAAACTATCCCAATGCATTATCCCAAATGTTTTCAAGGAACAAGATATCAAATATCTAGGATATCCTTATTGGCAACCAAGGTAGACACATGCAATATGAATTAAGTGGTTAAATGTGAATAGGTAACAAGGATAATCCCATGCTATACTTGCCTTAATTTGCTTTTCCCCCAAAGCAATACGCTCAAAAGCCTTTAGTATTCCACTTTCAATCTTCTGCTTCCAATTCTCAGCTTCTAGTCTTCAGAGAACAGCTTCTTAATCACCACGTAAACCTCACCGATTGACTGAACCATATATCACCACACAAATATCCATACATGCCATACAATAAAAACATATGAGAACAGTACATCAACCAATAAAATAAGCAAAACGGCATATCGCTACGAACACACAAACGCAAAAGACACGCTATATGCGATTCAACGAAAAAGCGACTATCGAAGCAACGGAAAATAAAACCTATCCATTTAACTTATTTTAACTGTAGAAACACATGTAAATATTCTCATTAATCAACTTGATTCATTGCTTAAGAAAGAGCATAGTACAAAACCTATATTGACTTTATATTCTGAAAATGATGCAAGTGATAGTATTAATACAATTAACTTTTTAATTGCCAAAACACATTTGAGTAACATGAGAACCATTAACGCCACTGCGTCGAACACGCCAAAACAAAAGTAACATGACAAGAACGGCTCGATGCTAGGGTTATGAGATGCAAGAGACACTAAGAAAGGAGCTACGGTTAAAAGAAAACCACTATCAAAAGATTTATATTATATTATAAAAGAAACAACTACGAGCTTGTTTTAGATTAGCTAAGAAAAACTATATGAGCAATATTGATTTAGATTAATCACAACATATTTAGTTTTAAAAATCGAGTTAAAGCTAATCATGTATTATTTATAAATGTTATCACATAACAATTAAACTTTACATTCGCAAAGGAATTAAGCATGTGACTGCGTCTACTCGTACTTATCACATATGTATCCTGTTCAGCTAATCAAATTATATTCTAGAAACACTTTTAAGTTAACAATTAATCATATTAACTTTTAGGTATAAATCATCAAAGTTAAGCACCTATATTGCTTTTAATTCCAAACTAGTGTGTAAATATACTAATCAATTTAATATTTAACTATATATGAAAAAACATGTGACATGAAAAACATTGCCCCTAACATATAGTTCACGTTAGCACGAACCAAACGCAACTTAAACGGTGCAAAACGGAATTAGAACTTAAATTGCTTTTAATTAAAAGTTATTGAATAATCCTTAATCAAATTAATATTTAACTTATAAATTTCCAAGATGTGAGACATGTTAAACATCCCTGCTAACACGTATCACACACTGCGATGAAACTCGCGCAATCGAATCAAAATCAAAAATCTAATTCGGCTTTAATTAAACAATGATTAATTAATTATAGACACAATTAATATTTTAATAAAATAAATTCATAAACATGTGACATATAAACTAATAACTCTACTGCATAGATCTCGACGACACGAAACTAACGCAACTGAAACAAACTGAAACGGAATTAAAACGATTAAACGGCGGAATTAACAGCAGGATGGCAAAATCGTGAATAGTTCATCTTCTACCTTGCTTCGTTCTGCTTCACGTACGTGGTTCTGGCCATGAAGATGGCCTACTGCTGCTCACACACTGGGCGGGGAGGGGGCTCAGCCTCGGCCTGCTGGCCAGCTGGCGGCGTAGCAGCGACGCTGGGGCCTATGGCGGCGGCGCGTCAGCCATGCCCGCGGAGTCACGACGGCCAGCACAGGGCCTGCACGGCCGAGCCCGCACAGGCCGGCGGCGGCGCCTGCTGGAGGCACGGCGGGGCGGCGCAAGGTCACGACAGCGCGGGAGGCGCGGGGATGTTCGTCCCGAGGCGCGACGTGCCCGAAGGAGAGACGCAGGGCGACGGGGTGGCCGGAGAAGATGAAGAACATGGCCGGCCATGGTGCTCCTCACCGGAAAAGAGGAAGATGGGTTAGGGAAACGATGAAACGATGGCAGATTCGCCAAACGAAGGGCGTGCCGGTGTAGAGGACGACGAGATCTACCTTGTGGTGGTGGTGGTTTTCACCGGAACGCGACGGTTTGGCCGGAAAAGCTCGCCGAAGACTTCGCCGGAAACCTAGCTGTGCCGAACTTCGGCGTCCGATCTACGGGGCTACGAGTGGCGGCTCGAAAAACGGGGTGTACTTCTAGAATCCTTGCGTCGAGGGCTACGCCGGCATATATATATACGTAGGGTTCGGAGATTTTGGAAATCCAAGATATTTTTGGAAATAATTGATTTTCGAGATTAAAATAATTACAGAAAATCGAAAATGACTATTTAGGCTAGGCCTGGGCGCTCGATCCTGACCGACTGTTTGGTCCAGTCTATTCGGCTTTTAAAAATGTTCAGTCTTCAAGAATTGATACCCGAAATTTAACAAGGAGTTTAGTCCCTCAAAGATCGGGTCGGTATTTCGGTCGTAACCGAGATGGCTTTCAATAGTCAACAGGACTACAGCGGTGCAGTCTGTACTCTGCAGGAACAGCTGAACACGTACACGAATACTCCAGTATTAGGCCTTTGGAGACACAAACACGTACTAGTAAATAAACTTTATAATAGGCTGACAACACATGACAGCAGCAGTGCATGGCACTTTTGTTCCACGAAGTAGCACAGACTGGCAGGTGGCAATAGGCAACAGCACAGACTAACAGAGTTGAGACAGACTTCATATACTTTCAGAACTCAACTGCATTAGTGTGGGTGGGAGGGAACGTGGGACAGGCTGTGTCGCTTGGAATTTCGAAACTTGAGGTTGGATTAAATATCGGGTTGTTCAGGTACCCGACAGTGCAGACCAAAGACTACTAAAGAATTTCGATCTCTACCAACTTGGAACCGAACTAGTACCCGAGGACCGAAAATTCGGGTATTTCGGTCTCGGTTTTAGTTTTTTTTTACCCACTCTTGATTTAGGCTCCGAAAAATATCTCTGAGCTCCGAAAAATTACATAAAAATTCCTAAGGATAGATGGAAGGATAAGGAACACAACCAAAGTGGTTTAGCTCCCGGAAAAGACTTTTGGATTAATCGAGGAAAAAGACAAAGCTCCAAGAAATAGGAATTTAATCTCGAAAAAGGTCGGAAAGATTCCCAGAAAGAGAGGCATCGTTCTAACACATCTTAAAACGTTTTCCAAGCCTTTGGATTTTGAAAACAAGGCATCTTATCTAACTTTTGTTTTTGTAAGTTTTCAAATTCTTTTTAAACCACTACTTGAAAGCAATATTTTAAAGATTGATATTTGAATTTATTTTTCAAACCACTCATCACAAAAGTACCAATGCAACAGCATTCAAACCACTCAACACAAAAGTACCAATGCAATGGTATGTATGCGCAAACATATTGCTACCCTTATGTTGGATTTTAATTTAAAGAAAATTTTCTTTTACCTATGTTTTTATGAGCACAAAACAATTAACAGAAATTATTTTACTCTTTTTAGAAGGTAGCTAATTTTAGGGCGT
Organism: Miscanthus floridulus; assembly: GCF_019320115.1. Classification (NCBI taxonomy): domain Eukaryota; kingdom Viridiplantae; phylum Streptophyta; class Magnoliopsida; order Poales; family Poaceae; genus Miscanthus; species Miscanthus floridulus. Next base: position 79,726,177 of record NC_089584.1, on the reverse strand, counting down.
TACAGGACGCAGGACATCAGCGTCCAATCGAGTATAGAGAGGTTCCAGAGCGGCGAACTTGCGACCGGACGCGTCCGGTGGCAAGTGACCGGACGCTGGCAGCGTCTGATCAGTTGTTCACGGCTCCAATGGTCGGGACGACTGGACGCGTTCGATCAGGACAACTCCAGCGTCCGTTCAGTAGCAGGCTACTTTCTCAGTGGGGCTTATAAATACAACTCCCAACCGGCCAAATGAGCTGAGTGGAGCTGAGGAAACATACCAAGGGTGTTGATACACCATTTTAGTGATCTCCATTGCATAGTGCTTAGTGTTTCATTAGGTGATTAGCATAGGTGCTTTGCAAAGTGCTTAGGTTGATTAGACCATCGCTTATGCGCTTGTTCTAGGTTTAGGCCTAGTGTTTAGTGAGGTTTGCATACCTCTTACCACTCGGTGCTTGTGCGCACCATTGTTGTACATCGGAGGGGCTTGTAGTCTTGCAAGATCACACCAACTGCATTTGTGGTGTGGCTGCCAGCGTGTACCGGAGGGAACAAGGCCTACGGCGTTTCGGCCGGAAGCTTGATAGTGAAGACGGCGGGGAGTATCTAGGAGAGGCTTGCCGAAAGGCACGTTGGAGACCCACTTGCGCGTGGGGAAGGCCCGAGGCTATCCACAGAGTTACCCGACTAGGAGCTTGGCCCTTGCGAGGGATTCCTTGCGAGGGGCTCCAACGAGGACTAGGGGGAAGATTGCGCACTTCTCGATACCTCGGTAAAAATACCGGAGTCGTCGATGGGAGTTTGCATATCTCTACCTTGCTCTTTAAGCTTCCACATTTACATTGTTTACATTACTCCTTTTGTGGTAGAGATAGCAATACACTAGCAAAACCGTAGTTGCACATTTAGATAATTTATCTTTTGCATAGGTTTTGCTAGGGTTAGAAAAAGAGGCCATAGTTTAGAGTTGGAATTTTAAGTTGCCTAATTCACCCCCCTCTTAGACGTCACAGTTTGCTTCAGCGCCCTCGGGACTAGGCGAGACCAAGATGCGCTCTTGACCATCCGAGGGAGTTAGCGTTTGCGCCCATTAGCTTCCTTCTTCTGGGTATCCTTGATACGAATACCCGATAGTAGCCCCTGACCTGCGGAGGAGTAGGATACTCCTTTGAAGGCTTTTTTCGAACAAAAGGATTCTAGGTATCTTGATCTCCCTTTGTGGGCTGCGGGATGTCTTGGTATGGTCGAGATTCCTTGTGTTTGGACTCCTTGGGAGCATGTAGTTGCGTGATTCGGGGGATTAGAGAAGATCTCCCTTGATTATGATCCCTCTCTAGGATTCGATCGATCCACCATTGTTATGCGACCACGTATTCGGTCTCCTTGCGAGTCCAACTCTCAAGCCCCCGCACGCAGCAAGGGTCGGGTCGAGGGGTCAGCTCGCCTTAAGGTCGTCCTCCCTCAAGTGTTTTTTTGATAAAACGCAGGGGCTGAGCCATGCCATGTTTTCCTCGATGAATGAACTATGGTGCTCGGTGAGCTATTAACGGGCAAGTTTGAGTGGGGCCCTAGCTTCTAGTTTGTGGGGGGACATCATGGGTTAGCTGGTGACCAACTCTAGATTCCTGACGGCCAGTCCATATAGTTCTCAGGTCTATTCGACTGGTCGTGGGGGCTCGTTGCCTTTCTTTGAGGAAAAACCATGGACCGTGCTCTGTCAAGACTCGAACGTGGGCCGAGATGCCAACGGCGCTCATGCACCCGGGTACTAGCCGCTAGTGGGCCCATCTTGTTCCACCCATCACTCTAAAGGTGCCTAGAGCAGTTGTGAACACGTCGGTGGGCCAACCTTTGAACTCCTGGGCCTTAATGGGTTGTGGGAGCGTTTTTAGCTACATATCCCTACTTACCTGCGGTGGGTTTTAGCCCATCAAGGGGGCGAACCGCTGTCCAACGCACCCTTCGAGGAGCAGCCGGGGGTGGCGTGTCATGATTCCTGGAGAGGCAAAATGACGGGGCATGCCGGGCATGTCGTTCTAGACGGACGGTTCACCTCCTGTCTCACCCCACCTTATAAATAGCCGGCTCCTCCTTCATGTTTTGGTGTGCCAAATTGCAATCTTGCCTTCCTCCCCTTTCCACTGCCGTTGTTCGGATTTGCTGCCTCTGTTGGTCCGCCGCTAGTGCCCCAGATCCATAGCTTTCACTTCTCCGCCATTGCCAAAAAGTCCTCACTCCTCTGTCTTCGCTTTCCATGGAGTTGTGGTACCGCTCCGACGTCACCCACGCACGCATGGAGGGCCTCGTCAAGCGCGGTCTTCTTCGTGGGAGGATTGATGCTATGGAGTAGCTGGTTCCCAGCCATGAGGAGGTGTCGATGCCGCCCGATGGTTATATCATCTCCTTGACGCCCTTCCATGAGTGCAGGCTCATGATCCCCCCTCATCCGTTCTTTTAGGGGCTATTGCACCACTACCAGGTCGAGCTGTAGCACCTCAATACCAATGGGATCTAGCACATCATGGCCTTCATCGTGATGTGCAAGGGGTACCTAGGGATCGAGCTGCATTTCAAGTTATGGAGGTACTTCTTCATCGTCTCCCTGCACAGGAAGAAGGACAAAGGCGGGGAGATCCCGGTGCCGATGGGATGAGTAGGCATCCACCTCCGGGGGCAGCGGGCGACCGAGTACATGCCTTGCCAGCTATCCAGATCCAACAAGGGGTGGCACGCGCAGTGGTTCTACTTGAAGAACGACCCCGCCGCCCCCTTGCTAGACTTCACAAGGCGCTTGATTGAAGAGGCACTACCGACCACCGACGTGGCCATGGGGGCCACCCATCAAGAGAAGAAAAAGATACATGACATCCTCGAGGCCGTCGTGTTGCTGAGGAGCTGTGGTCTTTGTGGGGCTGGCATCATTGGAGCATATCACGCGAGGAGGGTGGTGTAGCTGATGGCACGTGCCCTCCCATTGTTTAGGATGGTGCCCATCGTGGAACTCGATGGGACGGTGCTCGCTCAGGGGCTGCTTCGCAACAGCGAGATTGCGCAACATGTCAAGAAAGCGACGGACGAGTCCGATGCCGTGTTCCTAATTTTGGGACATCCTGTGATGCGGTCGGAGCCAGGCTTCATCGAGCTGTCGGTGGATTTGGGCTTTCAAGCCTCTGTCGCACCGCTACTAGAGCATGCGACCGTGAGGGTGGTGAACCATGCCACAGATGAGTGGAGAAAGAAGAAGAAGGACGACAAGGAGAAGAAATGGCGAGCAAAGGAGCGGGCAAAGCTATAGCAGGGCAAGCGGCGCTGAGGCTCATCGGAGGAGGAAGATGAGGAGGAAGAAGAAGAGGAGGAGGGCGATGGCTCTGGGTCACCCATCCCGTGGGATGATCTGGCCAGCAAGGATGAGGACCCCCTTTGCCACAGGCGGGGCCCTTCCCATGGCATCTCCTAGAGCAAGAGGCGGAGGACTCACCCCCAGAGATGGCGGAAGCAAGTTGCCCTGCTCCATCCAGGCTTTCTATGGCGCCCCCAGAGCTGAGGGGAGCTGATGGCTCCACCTCGTCTAAGCCTCCCGAGCAAAGGGAGGCTCGAAATGGTAGCTCGACAAGGAGTCATAGCCAGGGTCAGGTGGGCTGACCCCAAAATGTCAGCGCCCGACGACATCAAGGTGAGCTGAGAGTTTTTTCGTTCTTTTGTTTTTTTTGATGAATTTTTCGCTACGAACTAACAGTCGTGCCTTCCATAGTGTTGGGGGTGTGGGACCCTCCTGAAGAGGGCATAAAAGAAGACTCTCGCCCTTCGGTGGGTGCATTGGGACCCATCTAGCACCGCTTCGGAGGATGGCAGGAGGGTGGCCGAGGCGACCATGGGGTCGACCGGGAAGGTGCGGCTATCGGCTGCGTCTATGGGAGGGCAGGTAGTGGAAAGCACGTCCGGGGTGCCTGTGGAAGGCGCGACGCCATAGGCGGAGATGGCATGGCCAGAGCCGTCTTTCGCGCTAGCAGGCACGTCAGTGATGGGGCAACCGGGGCTGTCGTCCGGGCAGACGGTGGCACCCATGGCGGGATGAATGGAGGAGGCCACGCCTGATGCACCCTTAGTAGGCATGATGGCAAGGCAGGCTTCCTTATCCACGTCATCCACCCCCTCTATCGCTGGGGGCCCACTCTAGAGGAGTTGCGGTCATGAGAGGGGTCGACACTGCCTGGGGTCAGAGTGGAGGCATCTTGGCCTTTGGTCTGGGTCAGTGGTGACCCTCATAGCTGTGAAGGACCCTAGATCAAGTGGGCTGACTGTTGGGACTTGAGGGCGATGCTCTTCACCCTCGACGACACCACAGAGAAGGAGTGGGGGAGAGTCCATGTGGAGGTGTGGGTCATGGTCCGTGCCCTGACCACCACGCTGATTTTGCTACAAGATGTCATCGCCCCGGTTGGCTAGGTATAGTGCATCAGTGTTTTCGACCTTCGTCTTTCCTTTTCTTGCCTTTTAACTCGTACCCTTTTCATGGGTTCTCACAGATCGTAGCTAGGAGAAGTTTGTGTTCCTTCACCATGAGAAGGGCGTTTGGGATCGCCTCACGGTGGAGGAGTAGCTGCGAGCCATGGGGGAGTGGCTACGTGAGGAACTGGCCACCCAGCTCACTGCCGCTCATCAAGAAGTGGCTAGACTTGCCCCCGTTCGCTAGGAGTTGGCTGACCTCTGGATCAAATATGTGGAGGCTCACGATGATGCCCACGAAGCTAGGCAGAAGCTCCTAGACCTATTTGAGAGTACACGCATGGACGTCGCGGAGATTGAGCGGCTACAGAGGGAGCATGATGATGCCCAGCAGCGGATCGACCTCCTGGAGGGCGAGCTCTAGGGGGAGAAGGATCTTAAGGCCACGGTAGAGGCGGTGACCGCCAGACTCGCCATGGAGGTCAGCCAGTGCTAGGAACAAGCCTAGAACTTGGAGGGCGAGGTGGCTCGGTGGCATGATGAGGCACGCAAGCTCTAGGTGAACGTGGATGGTAAGCCCCTGGTCTTCCTTTGTTGTCCTTCTCTCTAGGATCCATGGTGGGCTTTTCAACATGGCTGGCGCGTGTTTTGGGCAGGTCTTGATCATAGGCTCAGGGCAGAGGTGATGAAGAGCCACATCCTAGAGAAGGAGCTTGACGAGTTGAAGGCCACCCTCCTAAAGGAGAGTGATGAGCATGACACCTTGTGCGTCTGTAACACCCTAAAATATCATTTGCAAATTAGTAATTCAATTTGAGTATTTATTTGAATTTCTATGTATTTTTAACCTAGGTCAAATAATAAATTTTGGTTAAATAAAATTAACTATAAGGTTTAAAAACATGTTTGTTGCATTCATGCCAAAGCATACTATTTTGGTTGAGTGTAGGGCTAGATTGTTTGAAGTTGAATTCAAATTTCATTTGAATTTGGCTTGGATTTGGAAACTAGAAATAGAAAAGGATTTGATTTTGGAAAAACTTTCCTTTCTCTCTTCCAGCCCAACCCTAGGCACGGCCCAGCCCCTTCCTGGCTTGGCCTGCTGGTGGCCTAGCTAGCTCACGCCTCCCTTCCCTTCCTCCCACATGCAGTCTGCTCCGCACTGGCCCAGCTTGCGGCCTGCTTTGGCTTCGCTCCGCGCGTGTGCCCGCAACCCACCAATGTGGCCTGCTCAGCGCGCTACTCAGCCTTCACCATAGCACCCATGCCCACTCACTCTCATCCCCTCACTGTGATGCGGGACCCGCCCATCAACCACCCATGCTCCCTTCCTTCCCCGCCTCATCGGTAATGGCGTGCTTGCCATTGGTGGTAGCCGCGCACGCCGGTCCATGCCAAGTATGGCAGGCGTCTAAAATCGCCGCTCCACGCTCCTTGCCATCTACCGCACACCGCCCACCTACAAAACCCTGAGCCAGACCGCTCCCTCTCTTCTTTCTCCATTCGTCCACTCGAGCTCACTCCCCGCCACCCATAATTCACCGCTCTAGTGCCCCAATCCACGTCGCCGATGCACCTCAAAGATCCGCCATGACCCGCCATAGTCGTAGGTGCCCTCACTTCTTGGTTTTGGTTACGGATTGCTTGGATTTCCCTAACCCGCACCCATCTTCTCTCTCCAGTCGCCATTGTCGTCGACCCGTGCCTTTGGAGCCCTTCGAGACGCCGCGACCACTTCCTCCGACCTCGCGGTGAGCTCCGCCACCTACCCGTGCTCTCCATTCATTGAATGACGCCCTAGAAAGTCGTACTGGCGAGTTCCAGTCATGCTGGCCATGGTGCCACCATGGGACCATCGCTCCAGCATGTTCCTCGCCCTAGATTTGCGCTCTGTTGAGTCTGTAAGACCTCATGCTATGCATCTGTGTGCTTGGTTTGACCCGAGGAGGTCCGGAGCACCGTACCGGCGTTCGCCATAGCGCACGGCTTGCCGGCGGCCATGGCGGGCTCGCCAGAGGCACTGTGCAACTAGCGGAGGGTATCCCATTCATTCCTGTGTCATCAAATCTTGCACGAATGGTCACGATCAGATCATACCCCTTCGGTGTGTAACCGGCCCACCGCGGACCGTGGACTCGGTCCACAACGCCATGTCAGCGCGTGCCCACACACACGTGGTGCACCATGCCACTCACACACTAACACATGGCCATCTAGTCAGCAGTCGTGGTCAACCCACAGTCAGCCGCACACATTTTGTAGATTAGCCCCTCGGTTTCTAGAAAATCAACCCGTAGTCCAGTTCAGTTCCAAAGAAATACATTTCAGTCCTATTTTTATTCATTTGACCCTATAGTTTTTGGAAATAGTATGCACAGTCCATAATCCATGTAAATTTAGATTTTAATTGTTTTAATTCAAAAATAAGTTCAGTTTATTTACAAAAATGCCATTAAACCTTATTTCATGCATAACTTTTGCGTTTTAAGTCTGATTTGAGTGATTCTTTCGCTCACGTGTTCGTAGCAGTATGTAGAATAGATTTATAAGCTTTTCAATCTATGTTTCTACTGTTTGGTGTACTGTTCTAATAGAAGTCTATTTGTAAGCATGTAATGATTGGATTGGATGCTTGATTGGTGAATTGGAACACGTTTAGAGGGTGAGCAGTTTGTGGTGACTGAGGATCAACAAGACAATCAGCAGTACCTAGAAAGAAAACTTTGAGGAAGGCAAGTGTACCAAAGGCCCCTTGTACCTATCAACTTTGCAATTCATATTCATGCATGTGTCTAATTTGAAATGCCTTTAAGCACTTTATCGAGATTATTACTTGTACCACATATCCATGTTACCTAGGGTTTGGGTATGCATTTTGGATAGATGATGCTGCGCTCAACATAAAATAATTATTAGACATGATTAAAGGCATTATGCAATGTGATAAAATGGAGCTTTTTAGCGTCAATTAGGGGGCTAGAGTACGGGGTTGAGTACTCTAGTGCCTCTCCATAAGGACTTAATTCTAAAGCAGCCACCCAGAATTGATATAAACTTGCTTAGACATTATTATCACTTGGGATTTGGGATTGTTCACTAAAGTAGTGATTCAGGATGCTAAAATTTGATCAACTAAAATTGTGAACCGCAGTCAAACCATATCTAGCCTTTGAGTCTCATAGATCCCTTTGATATACTTGCTAAGCATGGTAGCTTACACTTGCTTTACATTCAATGAAAATCCTAGATGGGTAACAGATAACGTGTATGAAGAGTTTCCGGAGGATGTCTAGGACTACTAGGATGATGTTCACCAGTTGGAGTCCCTGTGGCAGATTGGGTCTAGTTATTCCGTTGTGTGTGTAATAATGTTACCAATGAGCAAAACTATGTATTAACATTATGATGAGATATACAATGTAATAAGTACTTTACTTTGATATTATTACAATTTGTTGGTACATGTGTGTTTGGACATCCTGGGCGCACATATATGAGTACTTGATTTTGCTATGCAAAATTGGGTGCGAAAGCATCGCCGTCCAACTGGTCTACGACTACCTCGAGCTGGCCCCGGTGCAAGAGATGAGCTCGCTCATGGTTCACATCGTTCGGATCACAGATCAAGCGCACAAGATGGCGAGGGACGCACTCTGCTTCGGTGTTCATCGGTCGTTCATGATCGCTCGCTCTCACTATGAGAACATCGATCTAGAGATGATGAGCCAGGGCTTCACGCTTGGTTACTCCGATGCCGAGCTAGAGGACATCGAGAAGGAGGTGGCCCCTCTAGCGTAGGACTTATCTGCTAATATGGAGGATGAGATCATCCTCCCAAAAAACTTAGTTAGTTAGGCCAAATAGTGACCTTGTAATAAATGGATAGATTTTAATTTCTGCTATGGTTGAACAATCTTTTGGTTCTTTGACCTTTTTTATAAAAAGGTTAATGTGTTCTGACCCTTTTCATGGTTAAGGCTGTAAAGCTTGGGATGTGGGCGAAACAACTCTAATCACGCTGGTGAGCAAAAATGCCGTAGCCATTGGGGCATAGGTTTCTTGTAGTCCGACCAGTTTTACTCAGGGTTTGATTCTGTAGCCCTTACTTTGAGATCTTAATGTAAGGGAGGGTCGGGCATAGAGAATGTCTCTGAGTAGATATACTCTTATCAGCCCCCAAGTGACTCTCGACCCCCTGCCATTGCCGAGGTCGGGTGTCACTAAAGATAGAGGGAATGATAGCAAAACTAATAAGAGAAAACATTTTCGTATTTTAGAAATATCATTCTTAAGCATATGGATAGGCTAGGGGTAAAAGCGACGTAGCTACTCGATGTTCCATGCGTTGGCGAAGACCTTGTCGTCGATGGTCTTAAGCTTGTAGGTGCCGGGTCGGAGCGCCTCTTTGATGGCATACGGTCCCTCCCACGGCGGGGAGAGCTTGTGATGGTTTTTGTTGCTTTGGACGAGGCGGAGTACCAGGTCCCCGACGTTGAAGGCCCAACCCCGCACCCGATGGCTGTGGTACCGGTGCAGCACCTGTTAGTACTTGTCAAGTGGAGGAGGGCAATATCACGTGCCTCATCGAGCTGATCCATGGCATACTCGAGGGGCGCCTTGGCTCCCTACTCGTTGTACGCCCTGACCCTTGGTGCCCCATAGTCAAGGTCAGTCAGGAGGATAGCCTCGAAACCATAGACCATGAAGAGGGGTGTGTAGCCAATGGCCTGGCTAGGGGTCATCCTCACGCTCTAGAGCACCGTGGGGAGCTCTGTGACCCAATGCCCACCAAACTTGTTCAACTGGTTGAAAATCCTAGGCTTGAGACCTTGTAGGACCATGCCGTTCGTGCGCTCGACCTACCCATTCATGCGTGGGTGCGCCACGGAGGCCCAATCAACACGGATGTGGTACTTGTCATAGAATCGGAGGACTTCTTCCTAGTGAACTATGTGCCGTTGTCCGTGATAATGGAGTTTGGGACTCCAAAGCGATGGATGATGTCGAGGAAGAATAACATGGCCTGTTCAAACTTGATCATGGAGATCGGCCAATCCTCTATCCACTTTGTAAACTTGTCTATGGCAACAAGCAAGTGCCTATAGCCCCTAGGCGCTCTTTTGAGTGGTCCGACTATATCGAGCCCCAAGACCATGAATGATCATGTGATGGGTATCATTTGGAGTGCTTGGGCCAGTAGGTGGGTCTGCCAGGCATAGTATTAACACCCTTCGTAGGTGCGCACAATCTGCTCAACGTTGGCCACCGCGGTCAGGTAGTAGAAGCCCTATCGAAATGCATTTCTGACCAGGGTTCTAGGTGCGGCATGATGTCCGTAGACCGCACCATGAATGTCCCTCAACAGTTGCCTCCCTTATTCGATAGGAATGCAACGCTGAATGATCTTGGTGTGGCTTCGCTTGTAGAGCTCCTCGACAATGACAAAAGACTTGGCTCAGCATGCGATCCACCCGGCCTCTGTCTTGTCCGTCGAGAACATTTTGTGGAGAAGCCAATCGAGGTACGGTGTCCTCCAGTTAGCTAGAGGGTCGGGCTCTGCCACTGGACCTTCATCAAGCTCCATGACTTTGGGGTTAGACGAGGTGGGTGGTTAGTCAGCCCTTGAGCCTAGGGCAAGCAGCTTATCCTCGGTCTATCCCTATTCCTCATAGCAGACTGAAGGCTTGTGTTGATCGCTGGCAAAAACACCCATCAGCACTAGCTCTCGGTTGGACGCCATCTTCACCAATGCATCGGCCACCTCATTGAGATGCCTTGGTATGTGATTGAGTTTGAGGCCATCAAACTTGTCCTCCAGCTGGCGGACTTCTCGGTAGTAAGCAGCCATCTTGGTGTCATGGTAGCTTTACTCCATGATCTGACCGATGATCAGCTGTGAGTTGCCTCGGACGTCAAGCCATTAGATGCCCAACTCAATGGCAATGCGTAGGCCGTTGATGAGCGCCTCGTATTCGGCAACATTGTTGGAGGCGAGGAAATGGAGGCGGACCACATACTTCATGCAAATCCCAAGGGGCAAATTGAAGACCAGCCCCACGCCGGTGCCTCTCTTCATCAGCGACCCATCAAAGTACATCATCCAATACTCTTGGTCGACGGCTGCTGACGGCATCTGAACCTCGGTCCATTCCACTATGAAAGCGGCAAGTGCTTGGACTTGATGTCCTGACCCATCAGCTCAAGTGCCCACTTGACAATTCTCCCTATGGTGTCCTAGTTTTGGATGACCTCACCGAGAGAGAAGAACATCATGTCCGTCACCGGGTGTGACTCAAAGTAGTGATGCAGCTTCCTCTTGGTGATCAGGACAGCGTACCAGAGCTCCTGGATTTGTTGGTAGCAAGTCATGGAGTCAGACAAGACCTCGCTAATGAAGTATATGGGGTGCTGCACTTTGAGGGCATGTCCCTCTTTATCCCATTCTACCACCAGGGTGGCGTGGACCACTTGTGTGGTGGTCACGATGTAGAGCAGGAGTGGTTCTCCATTGGTCGGGGGGAACAGGATTAGGGCTTTCATCTAGATTTCCATGACTTTATTGAGTGCCTCCTGATCCTCAAGAATCCATGCAAACCGACCGGTCTTCTTTAGAAGTCGATACAGCGGGAGGCCTTGTTCGCCAAGGCATGAGATGAAACGATTAAGTACGGCAAAGCACCCCATGACTCGCTACACTCCCTTTAGATTCTAGATCGGACACATCCTCACGATGGCCAAGATCTTCTCTGGGTTGGCTTCGATGCCATGCTCGGAGACGATGAATCCAAGCAGCATGCCTCTCGGAACCTCGAAAATGCATTTTTCAGGGTTGAGTTTGATGTCGTTTGCTCATAGTTTTGTGAAAGTATGCTCTAGGTTATCTATGAGCTGGTCAGTCCGTTTGGACCTTACCACGATGTCATCTACATAGGCCTCAATGGTTCGCCCAATGAGGTCTCCAAAATACTTGAGCATACATTGCTGGTATGTGGCTCCCACGTTTTTCAGATTGAAAGGCATCGTGACATAGCAGAACGACCCGAATGGGGGGATGAAAGAAGTCACGAGCTAGTTGGACTCTTTCATGGTGATCTGATGGTACCCAAAGTACGCATCAAGGAAGCAGAGGCTTTCGCACCCCAAGGTCGAGTCCACTACTTGATCTATACATGGCAAAGGAAACGGATCCTTTGGACACGCCTTATTGAGACTCATGTAGTCAACACACATTCTCCATTTCCCATTATGTTTTTGAACAAGGACGGGACTGGCTAACCACTCAGGATGATATACTTTCTTGATGAATCCGGCCGCCAAAAGCTTTGCGATCTCTTCGCCGATGGCCCTATGTTTCTCCACGTGGAAGTGACGTGGGCGCTGCTTCACTGGCTTGGAGCCTGGCCTAATCTTCAAGTCATGCTCGGTGACTTCCCTCGGGATGCCCAGCATGTCTGAGGGTTTCCACATGAACATATCTCTATTGGCGTGGATGAAGTCAATGAGCACGCTTTCCTATTTGGAGGAAAGCGTGGTGCTGATACGCACCACTTTGCCCTTGGGGCTACTAGGGTCTACACAGACCTCCTTGACACCATCCATGGGCTCAAAGGATCCGACCAACCACTTGGAGTAGGGTGCCTCCCTGGTAGTCCCTTCCTTGATGACCGCGAGCTCCTCAGAGGCGATGATTGTCGAGGCATGCTCGCAGCACTCAACCTCGCACTTGTAGGTGTGCTGGAAGGTGGTGCCAACGGTGATGACCCCACATGGGCCCAGCATCTTGAGCTTTAGGTAGGTGTTGGTTGGGACAGCCATGAACTTCATGTAACATAGTTGTCCTAGGATGGCGTGGTAGGTCCTGTGGAATCCAACCACCTCCAAGGTGAGGGTCTCCATCCTGTAGTTGGTCGGATCCCCAAAGGTGATGGGCAGGTCAATCTGCCTGAGCGGTACAGCTTGCTTCCTTAGCATGATACCGTGGAAAGGCGCCCCGGTCGGTAGAACACGCGACTGATCGATGCCCATGGCGTCGAGTGTCTCGGTGTACATGATGTTGAGGCCACTGCCTCCATCCATCAGCGCCTTGGTGAGGCGCTTCATGCCGACGACTGGGTCGACCACGAGCGGGTACCTCCCTCGGCTACAGGATGCTATCCGGGTGGTTGAATCGGTCGAAGATGATGGTGAACTCCGACCACCAAAGGAAAGATAGTGTGGCCAGTTCGGCCACATAGACCTCGCGATGGGCGATCTTTTGGTGGCGCTTGGAGTCATAGGCCACCGTCCTACCGAAGATCATGAGGTAGCCATCTTGGGTCGAAAAGCCACCATCCTTCCCCTTGGTGTCATCTACCACTGGCTCAGGCTTCTTTCTTTGGTTCCCCTTGTTGGAGCTGCCAGACAGGAGCCACTTCATGAGGGCGTAGTCCTTGTATAGATGCTTCACGGGGAAGGCATGGTTCGGACATGGCCCCTTGAGCAGCTTCTCGAAGTGGTCGGGAGCGTTCTCGACGGGCGCCCGGCCTCCTTTCCGCTCGGCAGCGGCCACGAGCGAGCCCCCATGCTGCTTCTTGTTCTTCTTCTTGTTCGGATGATTAGAGGGGTCCTTGTTGGCATCCTCGTCCCATCTTGCTTTGCCTTTAGAGCGATAAAAAATCGCTCTGATCGCCTCCTCGCCTAAGGCATGGCTAGTCACAATGTCGAGGAGCTCCTTGGTGGTCCAAGGGCCCTTATGTCCTTGCTTGTGCACTAGGGACTCATAGGTGGTCCTAGACTGGAAGGCTCCGATGATGTCGGCGTCGACGACATCAGGCAACTCATTGCATTGCCTGGAGAAGCATCGAATACACTCGCAGAGAGTCTCTCTGAACTTCTGATGATGATTTTTGAGATCCTAGGGGTTCCTAGGGCATGTCTAGGTGCCCTAGAAGTTTTCCACAAAGATCTCCGTCAAGTCCGCCCAACTTTGAATCCTATTGGGCGGAAGGTGCTCTAGCCATGTTCACACCAAATTGGCCAGGAATAAGGGGAGGTTGTGGATAATGAAGTAATCACTATCTATGGCGTCGTCTTGACAAGCAAGTCGGTAGTCCTCAAGCCACAAGCCAAGGTTCATCTCTCTGGAGTACTTTAGGACATTCATCAGCAGTCGATACCACGGTGGGAAAGTCACGTTGAGGATGTGCCGGCTAAAAGCCTAGGGCCCCAGCAGATCAGGGCTCGGGCTCCAGTCTTCACCACTATCATAGCATCCGCCGTGACGAGGAAGGTAGCCATGGCTAGCCTCCTCTCTCTTGTCACCCCTTCCGCACCGATGGGCGTCTAGGGTGTTGCATGCGTCACGGTTGGGGCTGAGACGCTCTTGCACCTAGACCATGGCAAGTCCCCTGCCATCGTGTGGCGCTAGGTGGACAGACATGTCCCGGCCATGTCATCATGAAGATACACGCTGACGGGCATTGAGCTCGCATCACTGAGACAGCGAGCTTTCCACCTGTTGCACCACTACTCGCATGAGCAGCGTGTGGATCTCGTAGTGGGCCTGACGGTCTTCGAAGTCGTAGGCTTTGGGAGCCTTTGAAGTAAGGCTGCCACAATGGCTATGTTCTAACTTTCCTGGGTGAAGTGTGGGAGGCCTCCATCATCCTCGACAATCCTTCAGTTTATGTCATGGGCAATGGCACGTGCATGACTACCATCCCCGTGATGCTCGATCTCGCGTTGGAGCTCTACACCCTCCTGCTCTAGCTGGAGGCACACATCTTTGAGCTCCTCATGACGTGCCCTTAGCTGTTCCACCTGCATATGGGGAAGGCCCCCCGCATCTTCTTTGACTTCATCATTGAAGTCGTTCGGTGCGGTAACCCCTCCCACATGGAGCTTTCGATGCGTCCTTTGGGGGTACCTATGGGGGGTATAACCCTAGGTACCCATGACAATGGACATGGGACGCACCACCAGGGGAGGTTCAGCCCATAAGATCAAGGCCTATGGTGCTTGGCTCTGGTCGACGTGCACCGCAAGACAATCTGAAGACATCTTGGCGATGAAGGAAGATCTGTTCGGATATGTTAGATATCATATTCCTTGTAAATACTTACCATATAGCCGACTAGATCTAGACCTAAACCGACCTATAACCCTACCCTCTAGACTATATAAGGTGGGTAGGGACCCCCTCGAATGCTTCTCATATTCAATACAATCCACCAAAGATACAAGACGTAGGGTATTACATCAATCAGACGGCCTAAACCTATCTAAATCGTTGTCTCTGTGCCCGTGTCACCATCTGGTTCCTATTGCGCGAAACTCCACCAATCATCTACTACCGTGGGTATACCCCTTGGTAGACTATTGACTAGATTTCGTTGATAGTGGCGCGCTAGGTAGGGGGTGAGCGTGCTGATTCCATGGCCAACTAGATGGTCAAATTCTTGAGATCCATGATCTTCCCTGAGCCAGGCTAGTCGTTCACGATTGGATCCATAACCTGGATTATCAACGCCAATGGCAATGGAGAGATCATGGAGGCAATGCAGGATAATCCTGCCCCGAACATGTCGGCACTGATCACGCCGGCGCTGGCACCAGAAGCTCCAATCCTGGTTCCTCGCCAAGTTAGGAGATCCATTGATCAGGATGATCTAATTACATCTGTCGATCGGGTCACCAATGGCTTAGCCAAGTGCTTGTCTCTCATGGAATTGGTTTTAAATCAATCTACCAATAGAGATGTGACTCCTGCACTCCAAGGTCACCACGGCACTAATGTTGAGCACCCTGCTCATGCATGTCATCCGAGGTGGCAAGATGAATATCTGGTGATCATGGCAACTCTGGACGGGCGTAACGTTCAACACCGACCACTCCTCGCCCCGATGGAGAACAAGCTGAGGCCCTATTCTTTTGGGCTGGTGGGTGCGAATCTGATCTATCGGGATGCCCTACACCAGCTTTTCGTCGACCACACCAAGCGCGGCTACATCAATGATCTCTACCAGATTGACCTCCCTAAGGCCGACCTGCCTGGGCCAACGGTAAACATGGTGCAAATCCGACAGCTTCAAGATGAAATGCTCCATACAATCCTAGTGCAAAGCCTCGAGCCATATTTGGAGGGCTCTACCAATAGCTACCCACCTTTCCCTCTAGACTTTGGGAGAGAGCTTTTCATGGTTAGCCACGATAGCATTGCTGTCAATGGAGAAACCAGTGTCTAGCGCCATTAGCGTGAAGCCAGGAACACTGATCGCCAACGATGTTGTAATGAAGAAGTAGAAAACACCATCCAAGCCACCAGAGGTGGCCCAAGCCACCAAAGGTGGTCTACCGCCTCTCGCTCATAATCTCCAACAAGAGTTCCTCATGGTGGACAACCAGCAAGTGGAGCAGACGCCGAGTGCCAATCTGGCTGTGGCCACCCATGAGCTAGCTAGACTCCCACCAATGCCGGAGGTACTCAAGATTCAAGCACTGCTTAAAGTAGCTTAGGTCTAGGTCAATGACATCTGGAACCCAGTTCCGTCTTTTTCGACCGGATCGGCTCACAGTCGAAACCCCCATGGCTCTTTCCATGAGAGGGGAAGCCGTTATCACAGCAGCTAGATCATCCAAGGGGGTCTAGGGGCAATGTTGCCATCAACCCTAGATCACAAGGACCATGAAATTAGCGTGTCCAACCAGCTCGTGATGCCAACCAGGAGGTTAATCAACCCCTGCGCGGTGATGCCCGCTACCGTATCAACGCCAATCTCGATGCCCACAATTGCATCAAGAATAGTCATGCCTAGTGGCATCAAGCAGAACTCCAATGCTGATAGGAGTACGACAACCAACACGGCAACCCCATCGGCTTCTATCTAATCCCCATTGTCGAGCTGTAACACCCCAGGTGTTTAAATATTAAAAACATGACATGTCATCATATGCATTGCAAGGCATTTGGTCATATTGCAAACTTTGATATGCATTCACTAAAACAAGTTTACATTTGTGTTATGAGTGTTGAATTGAATTGTTTGAATCAAGTCAAAATTTGGTTTGGATTTGAATTTTCCAGAAAACCCTGATTTTCAGTATTTAAACCCTACCCTGAAAATCCATTTCAAAATGAAAGCACATTTTGGGGTTGAGGCTTAAATCCAAAGTGTAGAGCTTGACAAGTTATACAAAGTTTGTTTTTGAAGTTTTTCAAGTTGTTTAGTAAAATTTGAAGTTATTTGAAAAGGTGTAATTCGTTAAATTTCCCTATTTGAATTCAAAAGTTCATTTCAAAATGTAGACCGAATTAGGAGTTGGTTATAAAAGCAAAGTTGTAGAACTTTTGATTTTGAACAACTTTTGTTTTTGGAGATTTTTGAGTTGTCATGAAAATTTGAGAGTAATTTGTGAATTTTGGCGAATGACAATTTTGTAATTTCTGTGAACAGTGTTCACCGCCTAAGCTACATTGCTGGCGATCCTTCGACTTGCTTCCAGTCGTGCGCGTGGCCATCTGGGCGTCGCGCTGGCGAGGGAAATGGCTTTGCTGTGGCTTCCTTGCGCTTCCTGGCCATCCTTTACAACCTGAGTCGCCGTCGTCATTGCCGTTTTCTCCTCCTCTGTTTTCCCGTCGCCTTGCTCATCTCCGGCGAGCTCCCACCATCGAACCAGCGCCTGTGCCATCGCAGCATAGCATTCAATAGCTCCGCCTTATCCTTGTGCGCCCAGCCAACCCACCAATTTAGTTTGATTTCACTGGGAAACTGCTGTGCGCGCTCTTCTTCCTCGCGGCCGGCAGCGTCCCCGTCGCAAGCACTTCGTCGTGGCCAGAGCTCCACGGTGCGCTTCTGCCCCTGTTGAGTCTTGCTTCAGCTTCGCCACGATGCTGTGGTACTCTATGACCCATTGATTTCTCATTTTGACCACCACAGCCACCGGAGCATCGCCACCGACGACGATCTGCTCCGCCGTGCTTGCTCGGAACGTCGACCCACCTCTCCGTTGCTCCTCCGGCCTTGTGCTCTACTCAGTCGCGTTTGGGGTGAGCTGCTGATGCTTCCTAGGCCATCTGTTTAAGCTTTATAGGTCTCACGTCGCCAGCGTAGCGCTGCCGTGCCACCGCGTCCGCCATGGCCGGCGTAGTGCTCGGTCCAGTCCGTAGCTAGTCCAGCTTGTGCCCTAGAATGATGCGCCTAGTCGAGGGGAGTGTTTTGGTGCTTTGGCCGTCGCCGTTGGTCTCGCCGTCGATGAGATATCGTCGGTCAGCGCAGTCGTCGGTGTGGTCAAACGCACGAGGTTAGGGATGACAGGTGGGGTCGGGATGTCAGTGACTGCGTAGTTCAAAATGAATTTCTGTTTTTCAGATTTGAATGAATAGTGTCTGTTTTTGTTATTTTTGTGTAGATTTATTTAGAGCTCGAAAAATTATGAAAATTTTTGTGTGACCTCTCTATGATGTATATTATTTAGGAAAAATATGAAATGTTGTTTTTCAATACTTTTTGAATGTGATGAAAATTGCTCAATTAATTAATAAAGGAATTTCCATGATTTTTCTAGGCTTATTTATTTATCCAGAAATTATGAAATTTGTTTTGCCACTTAGTTATCATGTAATGAACATTTACAAAAATTTTGATGTCAATTGGAACAAATTGATTTATTTCATAATTTTGAATTAAATAATTAATTCATAAAAGCAAATAGTAACCTTTAATGATTTAGGTTTTGTTTGAAATTTTGGATTGAGTGATGACCTTGGGTCATTTGTTGATAATGATCCTTGGCAATTGATGTATGTGTTACAAAAAAGATTTAGTTTGTTTGACTTGTAACTGTACCGCGAAGGAAAGTTGTATTCAAATTGTTAATTTTTGCATCCATCATCGGGCATCATGTTTCGTATTCCGCATCATGTTAAACATGGCATTGTTATTACGTGTAGTGAACGAAGGTGAACACGTGGTAGTTAATCAAGTTGTTGAGGAGGTTAATCCGTCTGTTGAGGTCGGATCGAATACTTGTGAAACGTCGCAGGAACCGGACTTTTCCGTCAACGAAGGCAAGCCCCAGATGCATACAACCCTACCTTATGTTTTACAAATTAATTTCGCTTTTGCTTTCCGTTACTGCATTAAGTGATTAGGAGTTAAGTAAGAGCCTAATTGGTGCATTACCACCCTTGTTATTCCATATTTACCATATTACCAGTTTTAAATTCGTATATGCCTAGTTTTGCTTAGCTATGCGTAGAACGATGAAAGTCGGGTGATTACCTGCCACCTGCAAGTTTTTAATGGAACCTTGGTTACTTATGTTATCATGTGATATGGGGATGTGGAGTAATAAATCTAGACCGGGCGGACTCGGTGTGTGTGAGCCACAAGACATGGAGGTCTTGTGAGCGGGTTCTTTCCGCCTATGTCCATTAAGGCACGTCCGTTGTTGAATTGCATGAGGTGAGAATTTGTAGTACTAACCACATACTCCGGTAAGCCTTTACTCGGCTATTCTATTATGAGAATGGCTACTCGCGCACTGGGAGTGGAGAGATGGCGGGAATAGCGTGTACCCACGTGGCCATGGGCTGGAATGGTGGAGTACTGTATTCTCGGGTGGCGCGGACCCGTTCTTGTTTAGAGGATCCGAGGGTAGGTTGGTATATGTAGGTCGGGGACCTGCATATGTCGTGTGGTCTGGAATTCCCAGCTGGGTTTAATCGGTTCGAATCGTCGTTGCTCCTCGGTTATGGAGACTCAACTCACTGTTCATCATCGTAGTATTAATAACTAGAACTTGAGGCTGGTTGAGAATGTGTTGGATATGAAGTTTCATGATCTCCATACGGATCATGTCAGCTTTGTATATGAGTTTATGAAGTTATAAATGTCAAATTAAAGATTTTTTATTAAAGAGCTTTTACGCAAAATAACTTTGATTATTGCTAAACCCATACCTTGAATCCCTGAGCCTGCATTCCTGAGTTTATCAGTTAATATTTTGGTTAAGTCTTGTTGAGTACTTTTGTACTCAGGGTTCGTTGACCCTTGTTGCAGGTGAGCCTCATGAGCAGATCTGTTTCGGATCGTGCTGCCTAACGGTTGTTCCTTGTGATGACGATGAGAAGTAAATGTGTGGCCCTTGGGCAGGGCAGTTTCATTGTGTGTTTTGTATTATATTATAATGCCACTCCACTATTTCGTTTTGTAATAAACATCGAACTTAGTTGTGAGGTTTGAAACTACTATTTTGTAAATTATGTTATTGTAAGACTTCCGCTATTTTTACTCTGGTGTAGATATTTGAATAAATGTTGTAATACTGCAATGACTCTATAACGTGATCCTGCTCGGAAATGGTGGATGATTTGGGGTTCCCCGAGGACACCCGATAGACTTCTTAAGCTACCAGGAACATATGCATAGATGTCAAAGGTCGTTGGCCAGTGACAAGTGCATGTGGGTCCTATAATTTAGGAGGTTCTACCACACGAGCCGATGGAACCTCACCCCTTTATAGCAAGGCTGTGAGCTGTACAATGGCCCGTAGGCTCCAAGGTCTTTGGAGTCGATCCCTACGATGGCAAGGCTAATCTCGAGCAGTGGATGCAGCTCTACGAGATCGCCGTATGTGCCGTTGGGGGAAACAGCGACATAATGGCAAACTATCTGCCTGTTATGCTCTCCTAATCTACCAATAATTGGCTTATGGGCTTGGTGGAGGACTCCATCGAATCTTGGGATGATCTTAAGAGAGTTTTTATCAAGAATTACATGGCAACGTGTCAGCAGCCTGGCACGAAGTATGATATGGAAAAACTCCATTAGACGTCTAGGGGAACCTTTGCGAAGCTACATCAGGATTTCTCAGAAATGAGGAACACTATCCCCAACATTGGGGACAGTGAGGCCATCTCTGATTTCACCAGAGGACTCCATCACCATTAGGAGCTACGCTCAAAACTTTACCACACGAGGCCCCAGACCATCGGTGAACTCCTTAAGGTTGCAAACTCATACGTAGACTCCAAAGAAGCTGATCAGTAGTTCAAGGATGATGTTGCTCGTGCTTCCCGCTCGGATCGCCACCCATGTCGTGATGATGATCACCATGAAGAACGACATTATGAAGATCATGGCAGGCGCTATGACGATCGTGAACGTTATCATAGTGATTGGCTAGAGGGATCATGGGTTGCACAGCCACATCGCCACCGACCAAAAAACTTCATCAACAACATAGAGTAGCCACGCGCTAAGCACCATTTCAATGCTGCCTACAAAAAGCTCCTTGATGGTCCATGCCCAATTCACAAGGACAGCAAGCACACCATGTAGCAATGCTATGGCATGGCCAAAGCTTTCCACGATGAGGAGCAGAAACGGCAGTGGCGCAAGGATGATGAGTCAGATGATGGTAAGGGGGAGGAGCATCCTAAGGATGCACGACCCACTTTCCAAGATGCCAACAAGACCGTTGCCATAATCTTCGGAGGGTACGCCACCACTGAGAGCAAACGCTAGTAGAAACTCACCGCTCGGTAGGTCATGTCGATCACCAAGTATGACATGGTCGCTGATCCTAAATATCTAGACTGGTAGGAGTACCCTATCACCTTTAGTAGGGCTGACTAGTGGGTGGATATCCCATACCCAGGGCATTTCCTACCCGTGCTGGATCCCACCATCCGCAACAAGCGGTTCAAGAAGGTCTTCATAGACGGTGGGAGTGCCCTCAATCTCCTCTTCGCTGGAGCCCTAACTGAGTTAGGCCTCACAAAGGACGATCTCATCCTTGTTGATTCTCCATACTAGGGGATTATACCTGGTAGAGCATCCCAACCTTTTGAGCAGACCACCTTGCCAGTCTAGTTTGGCACCATCGACCACTTTCGTACTGAGTACATGAACTTCTTGATGGTAGACTTCGACACCGCCTACCACGCCATCCGTGGCCAACCAGCTCTCACCAAGTTCATGGCCATGCCCCATTATGTCTACCTGGTGTTGAAGATCCTGACAGAATAGGGCGTTCTCACCCTGCATGCTAATGTCTCCACCGCCTACAACTATGAAAGAGAAGGACTCACCATCGCTGATGTGATGGATCTCTCAGCCAGAATGGAGGCTTACATCACCAACTCTAAGAAGGTCCCAGTGGAGATCCTACCTTAGGAGCCAATCTCGGTCTATGACTAAGTCCAAAGACATAAAGGAGGTTGAGCTCATGATCGGCGACAGAAGCAAGACGGCCTAGATTGGGGCCCATCTCGACCCCAAATAGGAAGATGCGCTCTCCAGCTTCCTCCATAGAAACATTGACGTGTTTGCATGGAAACTAGCTGACATGCCTGGCGTTCCTTGGGAGCTGATCGAGCACTCCTTAAACATCACGCCGACCGCCAAACCGATCAAGCAAAGGCTCTGACGATTTGTGCAAGACAAAAAGGAGGCTATTAGGGTAGAAATAACTCGGCTATTAGCAGCTGGCTTTATTAAAGAGGTGTATCACCCAGAGTGGCTTGCCAATCCAGCCCTTGTATGAAAAAAAGAATAATGAATGGAGAATGTGCGTTGATTACACCGATCTCAACAAACACCGCCCTAAAACCCCTTTGGCTTACCTCGCATTGACGAGGTCATAGATTCAACAGCCGGTTGTGAGCTCTTGTGCTTTCTTGATTGCTATTTTGGTTATCACCAGATCTCCTTAAAGGTGGAAGACCATATCAAAACTTCGTTCATCACACCCTTCGGTGCCTATTGCTACACCACCATGTCCTTTGGGCTAAAAAACATCGGCGCCACCTACCAGAGAGCTATCCAATGATGCCTCCAGGACCAAATCAGGAAGAATGTCAAGGCCTACGTCAATGATGTGGTAGTTAAGTCTAAGACTGTCGACAACCTCATCGCTGACCTCGAAGAAACTTTCCAAAACCTAAAGAATTTCCATTGGAAGCTGAATCCCACTAAGTGCATATTCGGTGTTCTATCTAGTATACTCCTAGGCAACGTCAGAGATGAAACCACTGACCTACGTGAAGGATGTCTAGAAGCTAACAGGATGTATGGTGGCTTTAAGTCATTTCATATCCTGATTGGGCGAAAAGGGTTTGCCGTTCTTCAAGCTACTCAAAGCTTCAGAGAAGTTTACCTAGATGCCTGAAGCTGACAAGGCCTTTGCTGAGCTCAAGCAATTCCTCACAACGCCTCTAGACATGATAGCACCACAAGCTGGCGAAACCTTATTGATCTACATCACTGCAACCAACCATGTCGTCAGTACTACCATCATCGTTGAACAAGAAGAAGTCGGGCACGCCTATAAAGTTCAATGCCATGTCTACTTCATTAGCAAAGTCTTGAACGAGTCTAAGGCTCGGTATCCTTAGGTCCAGAAGCTGTTGTATGCTGTCCTTATTACGTCTAGGAAGCTCCGCCATTACTTTGAGACATATCAAGTAGCAGTGGTTATTGAGTATCCGCTGGGTGACTTCCTCCGTAATAAGGAAGCCAATGGCCACATCATTAAATGGGCAGTAGAGCTCGACACGTACTCCATTGATTTCAAGGGCCACCAGATGATAAAGTCTCAAGTTCTCACTGATTTCATCATCGAATGGACTGACATGCAAGCTCCTATCTCAGCCGACCAACCCGAGCACTAGGTCATGTACTTCGATAGCTCCCTCAACCTTGACGGTGCTGGGGCAGCTATCTTTTTTATTTCTCCAATAGGAGATCACCTCCGATATGTCCTCCGAATTTATTTTCTAGCCTCCAATAATGCCGCTGAGTACGAAGCATGTCTCCATGGTCTCCATATTGCCATCGAACTTGGCGTTAAATGCCTCTTAGTATACGATGACTCCACACTAATCATTAATTAGGTCAACAAAGATTTGTCTTGTACCAGTGATAAGATGGATGCTTACTGCTCAGAAATCAGAGAGTTGGAGGGCAAATTCTATGGTATTGAATACCACAACATCATACGAGATCAGAACCAAGCTGCCGACCAGCTATCCAAGCTAGGGTCGACCAAAGCCAAGGTCCCGACCGATGTCTTCTTCCAGGATCTTCAAACTCCATCCATTAAGCAGGAGCAAGCAGGTCACGAATCTTCCCCTACCGAGCAATTGGTCCTGGTAATTCCTAGGCCAAGCAGTGATTGGTGAGAGCCTTTTATCAAGTACTTGACCACTATAGATGTACTAGCTGTCAAGACTGAGATGGAATGCCTAATTCGCCGCAGCAAGCATTATGTGCTAGTCGATGGCAAGCTAATGTAGAAGAATGCAAATGGGGAATTGCTTTAGAAGTGCATATCTTAGGAAGGAGTGGCATTGCTTCAAGAAATCCACGCTGGATCCTGCAGCAACCACGTAGCCTCTAGAAGTCTAGTTAGCAAAGCTTTCTGAGCAGGTTTCTATTGGCCATCAGCAGTCATAGACACCAAAACGCTTGTCCAATGGTGTGAGGGATGCTAATTTTTCACCAAATAGATCCACGTTCTAGCTCAGGCTCTGCAGATGATTCCCACCTCTTGCCCATTCGCATGCTAGGGACTGGACATGATTGGGCCATTCAAGAACACCCCCAGTGGATTCCGATGGGTTTATGTTGCTATTGACAAATTCTCCAAGTGGATCGAGTACAAGCCGCTCATCCAGTCTACAGCAAAGAAAGCAGCAGAGCTCTTCAACGACATCATCCATAGGTTAGCTCAGGCTCTACAGATGATTCCTGCCTCTTGGCCATTCGCATGCTGGGGACTAGACATGATTGGGCCATTCAAGAACACCCCTAGTGGATTCCGATGGGTTTATGTCGCTATTGACAAATTCTCCAAGTGGATCGAGTACAAGCCGCTCGTCCAGTCTATAGCAAAGAAAGCAGTAGAGCTCTTCAACGACATCATCCATAGGTTTGGGCTACCGAACAATATCATCACCAACCTTTCTACATTTACCGGCAGTGACTTCTAGGATTTCTACAAGGATCAATGCATATCCATTAAGTATGTATCGGTCACGCACCCCAGGGCTAATGGCCAGGTTGAGCGATCGAACGGCATGACTTTAGACGCCCTGAAGAAGAGGTTATATGAGAAGGATCATAAACATCCGGGCAAATGGCTCAAAGAACTACCAGTTGTGGTCTGGGGACTAAGGACCCAACCCAGTTGCAACACCGGAGTCTCTCCCTATTTCTTGGTGTTTGGATCAAAGGCCATGTTACCCACTGATGTCGCTTTCCGAGCACCAAGGATAAAGAACTATGATGAAGAGAACAATGATCAGGCATGACAAGATGATGTCGACCGACTTGAGGAAGAACACTTGGTCATATGTGTTTGGACAGCCAAGTACCTAGACAGTCTGTGTAAATACTTCAACCGCAATATCCAGGAGCAATCCTTCGTGGTCGGCAACATGGTACTCCGTAGGAAATAGAAGACTGACGGGATGCACAAGCTATCTTCACCTTGGGAGGGTCCATACATTGTCAAGGCCACCCGACTAGGATCCTATAGACTCTGCGATCAAGATGGCCTAGACATCCCTAACTCCTGGCACATCGAACACCTCAGGCGTTTCTATCCTTGAGACGTCCTACTAAGATATGTACCCCTTATGTATTTATGCATTTCAATAATGATTTTCTCCATGATGTTTTCTCCATTTGTTGTCCACGGCCTAGTGCTAAGCACTCTCCAATTTCGCCCTGATATAGTGCTAAGCACTCTCCAAATTTCACCATGGTCAAGTGCTAAGCACCCTACCCTCTAGACTATATAAGGCGGCTAGGGACCCCCCTCGAATGCATCTCATATTCAATACAATACACCAAAGACATAGGACATAGGGTATTATGTCGATCAGATGGCCTGCACCTATCAAATCACTGTCTCTACGCCCATGTCACCATCTAGTTCCTATTACGCGCACCTCCACCAATCATCTACTACTGTGGGTATACCCCTCGATAGACTGCCGACTAGATTTCATTGATAGTACCTGCCATAAAACATTCTCGTGAGGGGTGATGGCTCCCCCTACTAGAGTTAGAGTCAGAGATCGACTCTGAATCTCCCACGAGAAGGTCATGAAAAGACTCCGCGACCTAATCAGCCATTCCCACGAATTCGTCATCCATGGGATCTGGGGACATGCACTGTACTACAAGGTGACCAACGGTCCTCGCGGCATTACGCACACCAAACGGTAACGCTGCCGGGGCGTCCGGGTGAGATATTCTGGGGATGGTGGCTCGCCTTTGGCAAGCTGCATCATGACATTGGCGAGAGAGAAGGTGAGGTAGCACACATCCTCCCAGGACGGTCAGGGTCTCAGGAAGGCATCGAGCTGACGCTCTAGCCTCCTGTAATCGAAGCCGAGGAGTTGGTCGCTCCCGGGGACTTAGGCCTCTGATGTGCGCAGCTATAGCTTCCCGAGGGCCTCGACGGTTGCATCGAGGCTAGTGGAGCAAATGAGTTGGACAGGGGCAAGAGCCCGCGCCAGCTCTCCCCATGGCGATGATGAAGTCTAGGCTCCTGAAGCGCATGTGCGTGCCTAGGACCCAGCTAATGCCATGGCTAGCTATCTGTGGCCTGTTGTGGACTACGAGATGCGCAAAAGGCCCCTACCTAACATGCCAACTGTCGGTGTTTCAAGTACCGGCTAGTAAATTTCTAGTTTACTCATCTAACCTAGAATGTTGTGCTCGGATGAGACAAGGATTTATACTAGTTTGGGTAGAATGTCCCTATGTCCAGTCTGCTGCTGCTCGTGTTACCGGCACTTGGTTTGTAGTAGGGGTTACAAAGAGGCGAGAGAGGTAGAAGGTCCCAAGTCTCTGGTGGAAAGAGTGAGTCTGGTTGAGCTCTCTGTCTACTATTGAGCGTATAAGCCTTTCACCGCTTCGACATGTTAGATGTGTCTTTGAATCGCCCCCTCCGTGGGGTGCCCTGCTTCCCCTTTTATAGACAAAGGGGAAGATGAAGGTTACATCAGAGAGAGAAAGAGAGAAAAAGAGACGAGGAGAGGAA
This sequence comes from Miscanthus floridulus, assembly GCF_019320115.1. Lineage (NCBI taxonomy): Eukaryota > Viridiplantae > Streptophyta > Magnoliopsida > Poales > Poaceae > Miscanthus > Miscanthus floridulus. Next base: position 79,699,712 of record NC_089584.1, on the reverse strand, counting down.
GGCTTCTGGGATCGCAGCGTCTTCCATCTCCTTCATGCGGGTCCTGCTGACCCTGTAGATGGTGATGGGGATGGTTCCACGTCATGGCCTTGTTCATCACTGATGTCGCACGTAGGCGTCGTCAGCCGGTCATGGTGCTCCATCCCATGCTAGTGGATGGTATGGCTCATTGATGTCTCCGCCTGAGGCCGTATGGGGAGTAGGTAGTACAACACCGGCATGCCCGATGCTATTGGCGACGTGCGTCCTCGATGTGGCCCGTCATGGCCATAGGTCACATCAAGATGCGCCTACTCCCCTTCTGGCATCAGAAGTTTGACCCTGACTCGTACTTTCAGACCCATAGTGGTTGGGGGCAGTACGGACCTCCGTCGGGCGAGGGGGAGTGTAACACCCTAAAATTTGAATTTCTAGAAATGGACCTAAAAAGATTTGATCTGGAATTTTTGTGCACATGAAATATAGGAAAATAAAAAAATTTCATTAAATTAAAATTCATCATAAGGTAGCAACATGTTTGAGCATACATGTCATTGCATTTGATTTATTTGGTTGAGTGGTTTTGATTGAAAATTCAAAATGATTAAAATTGCTTTTGCAGATGAAATAAAAAATGGCTTTGAAATAAAAGAAATAAAATTAGAAAAGGAAAGAATTTAAAAAGTTATTCTCAGAAAACTTACCCAAAATTGGTTCATTTATGTTTGAATTAAAAAGTGTATTTTAAATCATATTTATACTCGATTCGGTTCATATTTGGATTTGTTTTGAATTAAGAAAAGAAAAAGGATTTGGAAAAATAAAAAGAAGAAAAAACTCTCCTCTCTCATTTTGGCCTGAAGACCCACGCTTCATATGGCTGGCCCGCTCCTTTCCTCCTCTCGGCCAACCTAGTCTCCTCCTCACGCGCACTGGCCCTCTCGATGGCCCACTCCGCTCCCTTCCCTTCCTCCCTTCCCACTTTCCTTCCCGCATCGGCCCGCTCCGCGTGGCCTGCTCATGGACCGCACGCGCCATCGCTCCATGCCCTTCCTCCACGCGCACGCCCGTAGCCCACTGCCTGGCCCACTCGGCCTTCACCATAGCGCTGCACCGTCCACTCCCTTCTCCCTCATTGCACCGGGACCCGCTCATCAGTGCCTACGCTCTCCTTCACTTTCTTCTCCGCACGCTCCTTTCCTTCCTCCACCTCGTCGATGGCGCATGCCATGCATGGCAAGCCGCCGCACCCACGCCCATATGGCAAACGACCAAATCACCCGAGCACCCCGCTTCCCTACCATCTACCGTAGCACCGCCGGCCTACAAAGCCCGTATCAAGCACCCTCCCTCTCTCTTTTCCTAGCCATGCTCAAGCACTCACCGCCGCCACCATAATTCACCATACCCGTGACTCAATGACCGTCGCCGACGCGCCCGTGAGCTTCGCCATGACCCAACGCAGCCTTAGGTACATTCAATTCGCCGTTTTGGCCTTGTTTTGCTTGGATTCCACTCACCCGCGCCACTTTCTCTCTCTCCAGACTCCACCGTCGTTGACCCACCCCGTTGAAGCCTCCTGGAGCCGCAACCACCACGATCCGACTTGCGGTGAGCTCTCGAACCTCCTCGTCCCCTTCTTGTCTCGGTTAGTGCCCTAGAGCGCGGTATCGGCAAGCTTCCGAGCCACCAGTCATGGCACCGCCATGGGGAATGCCACCCCGACGTGCTCCCCGTCCCTGTTGCGGTACCCTAGAGAGTTCACGAGCGCCCGTAGATCATTTTGGTGTGCTTGATTTGACCCTGGGAGGTCCAGAACGCCATCTCGGCGCCCGCCACCATGCTTGCCTCGCCGCTGGCCATGGCGGGCTCGCCGGAGGTGCAGTACAGCCACCGAAGGTCGACCCGTACACGCCTGCGCCGCTCGATTCTTGATGAATGGTCAGGATTAGATACCCCTTCGGGGTTAAGTGGCCGGTCCACCGTGGACCCATGGACCCGGCCCACGGTGCCGTGTCAGCGCGTCCACCGCACGCGTGGCACACCACGCCATCCAGTGGCTGCCATGTGGTGCCCAGTCAGCCACGACGGGTCAACCGCAGTCAGCTGCATGCCCTTTTGTGCTTAGGTCCCTGCAGTTTTCAGTAATTAACCCGCAGTCTAGATCAATTCAAAATAAATACAATTTGGTCATGTTTTTATTCATTTAGGACCTTGTATTTTCCAAAAATAGTACACGCAGTCCAAAATCCATGTAAATTCATATTTTAATTGTTTTAATTCAAAATTGAGTTTGAGTATATTTACAGAAATGCTATTGAACCTTATTTCATGCTTAACTTTTGCGTTTTATGTCCGATTTGATCCGTTCGAATTGTGTTAGGACCGTGTTTACGTTTTCTACGTGTTTATACTACTGTTAGGCATGTTTTCAATATTTAAAATTCATGGGTAGATTTAATCTATTATTTAACTAAAGGAAAACTTGTTTAAATCATAACTTATTCATTTTAAGTCCGAAATAGTCCGTTCAAGTTGCGTTGGTTTCATAATGACGTGACCTATGCATTAGTATTAATGTCAAAATCTCTAGAATTTCATGGCTTAAACCCCAACATGAATAATAATTATGTCACTAGATTTATAAATAAAATGTAACAAATTCCACTTCAATTTTTAAAACCAAGTATAAGTTTGACTTAATTCAACTTAAATATTTTCTCTGAAATATCTTATACATGTTTTATATAATTATGAAAATAAATGAAGTCTGTGGTTTTGTTTTTAAAGTAAATCTTTTGGTAATTGTATCTTTTCAACCGTAGCTCCGATTAGCGTGCCTCACGCGACTGTGTGTTCGTAGCGATGCATAGAATCATATTTCAAACTCTTTTACTTATTTTTCTATGATTGGTGTACTATTCTAATATAGATGCAATTGTATGCTATGCATGCATGTGTATAGATGTTTGTGTGGTGTTCTACGATTACGTCCCGTCGGTGAGATATACGTGGTGATCCAGAAGAAGAAGGACGTTGGAGATTAAAGCTTACCGAAGGATCGGTGTTTAAGACAAGTATAGCATGGGACCATCCTTGTTACCTATTCACTTTTAATCGCTTAATTCATATTGCATGTGTCTACCTTGTTGCCAATAAGGATATCCTAGATATTTGATATCTTGTACCTTGACACCATGGGTGATTATGCATTGGGTAGTATTATGCTAGTCATCAAGATGAATAACCATGATCTTGTAACTTGACTAATAGAATATGCAATAAACATTAAAACATGACTTTTTAGCAACATGGAAATAGGGGGCTAGAGTGTTTAGCTACTTTCTAAATGCTCTAGATTCCTCTCTATAAGGACTTATCTGTAAGTGATCATCCGGGACTTACAATACAACTATGAGAGCTATATGGCTCTGGCTTTAGCTTAGTATGAGGAGCTTTTCTAGCTTGTTAGTGGTTACCTCTATGGCGTAAGAGAGGCTCCGATAGGTATGATCTCGGCCTGCCAAGAGGGTGCACTTTGTTAGTCACTCCTTGGAGTGGGGTTTATGCTTATTGATGGGGAAACCTTAGTGGCCCTAACTTGTTAGACGAACCTTTAAAAGGCTTCATAGTGAACCCTGCCGACCTTCCTTGGTAGTGGGTCAAGGGGCTGATCACCTTGGGCGAAAGAGTAAATCATGACTCACAGTGAAAGTATACAACCTTTGCAGAGTGTAAAACTGTTATAACAGCCGTGCTGGACACGAGCAGCCTTAGAACCCTTATGGAGTAGAGATGATCACTAATGGTTAATTGTTCTAATGATAATTTGTTTATGCTATTCATTATTCATGTTTACCTGATCATGTGTTTATGGGCTTATGATAAATTCATTGCTACTCAATTGCTTAAAAAGATGACCTATTAAAAGTAAATCACAGTAAACCAGTGTCAACCTTTTGAGCCTCATGAACACCATGTTATATTGGTGAGTAAGATATGTACTTATGCTTGCTTTACTTTTCTATACTTTGGACAAAAATCCTGGATGGGTACCAGATTACTAGTCTAGAGGAGTTAGGCTTGTGGTCAACCAGTCAGTTGTCCCTGTGGATTTGGAGTCTTCACCTGAAGATCGGAGTTGTCTTTCCGCTGTCTATACTCTGAGGTTATATTCCTTATACTAATACATTATGTAATAAGTATTGTCTTTTGATATTACCCTTATTTGTGGCTATATGTGAGATTTGACTTCCTAGGCTCACATATAGTGTGTATCTGGTTTTGTTTTTAAAACTAAGTGCTATAGGGAGCTCGTGCCCTCGGGGTCGGCCGAGGCATAGCCCATGCCCTTGGGGTCAGGCGAGATAGAGACCACGCCCTCAGGGTCAAGCGAGATGGAGTTATTGCCCGAGGGGTATCCCTGATATGGATACCCGATAGTGGCCACCAACTTCACAAGCAGCAAGATGATCGACAACCCAGGGGCTACTACCTACTCTTGTATGATGCCCCCAGACAATCAGGAGGCTATGACGAAGACCACAACAAGACCATGTCACGTAGGACGGATGGTGAAACACCACCGTGCCCATAGTACCACCATGACGGGCACTGCGGCACCACATCATGCCATGCCGTGATGTGAGCACAAAACCATCATGACAACCATGTCTAGACGTGCACCACAAGACTACGTAACTTGCAAGCCAAGTTAGCTAGGCCCCATCCCTCAGGCTCATAACCCCTCGGTCAGGAGAACCTCCTTCTTTGTAACTTGGCCCCAGACTCTATATAAGGACAGTTAGGGCCTCCTTTCGGGGCATCTTGATCATCTCATCCCATCATTCTCATTCTCACCGGGATCTCAAAGCTTTCCTTCAGGCAGGCCTTCTCCTAGCTCTAGCTCTCCTACCTCTTTCACCATTCTTGCTCCCCCCATTATAAGAACATCAAAGCATTCAAGTGAGGAACACACACTCGATCATCTCTAAGACTAGACAAAGGGCACTGGCTTGAACCAGTACAAATCTTTGTGTCTTTTGGATGCTACCACCGTCTTCCTAGAGCAGCGTAGCAATCATATAAATTTACTAGTCTGGTTTATGAAACACCGATAATTGGCGTGCCAGGTAGGGGACAATCACATGCTTTCGATTGTTGAAGGAAGCAATGGCTCCCTGCACCTACGTAGGACTTTCTCTTGGTGTGGCCCTTAGTGGCTGCATCCACTTCAAAAGCCTCGAGTTCATCAACACCGATGGGCCAGCACTCGTTGATGGTCTTGTTCCCGGCCAAGCCCTATGCATTGGGGATCTAGACTTCATAGCCGACCACACGGGCCAGCTATGCCTTGGTGAAGGGAATGCGGCCTCACCGCACATCCTGACTCCCAACCACGGACTGGCCCTCGCTAGTCCCATGATCGTCAATCCTGATACGCTAGCATGTAGGATTGATGCCTATCTCACGGCGAATCCTAAGCCAGAGCTGAGCCAACGTGTTTTCTACGTGTTGGCAAATGCTTTTGCCCAGCTCTCCGAGAGTGGGTCCATGTCGCCAGAGGCTGAATTTTGGAACCCCAGCACCACACTACCCCCCGAGAGTAGGCCCATGCTACCAGAGGGACACAATCATGTTCTTTAAGCAAGAGCTGGCTAGGCACAATGGTCATGCGATGATGCTAGGCTCTTCCAGGTTTATGGGGATGATGGAGCTGGATCCAGAGTCCATCTATGATCTTCTATCAATGACCCCATGGAACATGGACTCTAAACCTAATTCTAAAGGGAGCTGTCATCCGCTGAGATAATGCAACATGTTGCACCTCTTAGAGGATAGGGCAGCGGTGGCAGGAGGCATGGAGGATGATGCCTATCCAATTCTTCGCACCCCCGGGGCATAGGCGAAGTATGACTAGGAACACCTGGAATGAGCTAGGGCCAACGAAGCTGAGCGGGACAATGAATACTATGACGATGGGTGCCCTAGCCCGCAACACCTCGATGCTAAGGCTACACGGGTGAGGGCACACCGCATATATGATACGTTCTAGCAGGGTAGAAGGGAGACACCCATCTTCCCTTAGGCTAGATAAAACATCACGGGGGCCACCATGATCATGCGGACAACCCTTGAACCCTCGACCGATGAAGGCTAGCACATTCACTAGGAGCTGCAAGACTTATTAGAAACCGTGGCGGTGCAGCAGGATCCAAGCTCCATGGAGAGGCGACATCCTAAGGCCAGCATCATGCACATCTCCTCCACACGTGGCGCCCCCAAGGGGCATTATGCACTGAGCATGCTCTGAGCCGGCAACGACATGGCCACGTGCAAGCAGGAGCCTTCCCCAGCGCACAGCCGTTATGTCAGAAACCACAACGCCCGCCCGGCCCAAGGCGCCAGACGCCTAGGGCCAGACCTCGCGAGCAAAGACCTGCCATACTATGGTGATAGCAATCTAGACAACCATGGCCGACACCCTAGGATTTGAGGCATTCAACGTAGTTTGAGCCTAGACACTAGCGGTCCACACGCATTCATGAAGAAGATCTGGTAGATGTCGTTCCCGGCGTATTTTCGTGCGCCGCCGAACATCATCAAGTGCTTTATTTTCTTCCTAGGGGAGTAGAGTATTAATCATGAGTGTAAGCATGGTGCTTAGACTTAGGTTAATTGTGGATGCACCCCGCATTCCAGATTGGTGGTAGATCGCGGTTGTGACATCAGTATTATATAGCCTCGTACTATGTAGCATCATTGATCCTTTGTAGTCCGCCTACCATCTGTAGGACAAGTAGGACCTGTTATGAAGGAAAGCATCCTCTACTAGTGTCTTTCCCTAGTAATGTCCCTAGTTCAATAGTAGAAGGCATAGCTTACCCAAGTTAGAATTAGAGAAACTTAGTTATCCTTTCTACGCTCCTATTTATCCTTTGCCTTGTTGCTACTCCTAGTTAAGTTAAACTTTAAGCTAGTCGCTACCCCTTGTTAAGTTAGACCATAGTTAGTCTCACACATTTCCCTATGGATACTATACTTGGAATAATTCTGGGTGAAAGCAACAGCGGTAATCGTGCGCTTGCGGATTTATCTGTGTGTGTTAAATATATCAACAAGCTTTCTAGCACCGTTACTGGAGAAACGGTTGTTGAATTAACTTCAAGCCCAACTTAACATTTTATCTTTTATTCTTTCTTTTTGCTTTTTATTTTTACTATGGATTCCACTCCTATCTATCAATATGCTAAACCCATGAGCGCAAGCCTAAAGCCACCAAAATCTTTAGAGCCTATCCAAGCACCTGGCTATGAGCTGTGCCCGTGTTTTATAAATTGATTTAGGAACAATCATTCTTAGGAGAAGGCGATGAAAACCCATACTCACACCTACAAGAGTTTGGACAGACCTGTGCATGCTTGCGTATTGCTGGCATGTCTAACAAGGCCTTAAGATAGAAGTTGTTTCGGTTCTCTTTAATGGGAAGAGCTAAACAATGGTATAGTCAAACCGTAGGAAGTATGCAAGGAGATTGGGAAACATTATGTCCTAAATTTTATTTACATTTCTTTCCTATGTCTAAAGTAGTCAGCCTACGAAAAGAGGTTCTAAATTTTAGACAACTAGAAGATGAATCTCTTGGCACATCATGGGAACATATTAATAGTCTCATCATCACTAGCCCAGACCTTGCTATTTTAGACCCGATGCTCCTTCAACATTTTTATATAGATCTTAGCAAGGATTTTGCGTAAACCCTTGATCAAGCCTCTAGAGGAGCTTTCCTTCATTTGTCTGTTAGTGAAGCAAGATTTATGCTTGATAGAATTAGTGGAAAGACTCCCTACACTAGCATTCATAATGAACTCCATGAGGAAGAGAAGGAATCATCTCTCGAACAAGAAGAAAAAAGTTTTGATAGCCAAATCACAACCACTCCAATCACAAGATTTAGCTGTCAATCCCAAATCATCAAGACCCCAAAATCCTCCAAGGGAAGAAGAAATTCAACCTTTTAAAATTTCTTGTGAGGATGATCTTTTTTATACTGATTTTGGGAAAAGCTTAAACTTCTAGTTCCACAAGAGACCTTCGAGCGAATATAATTCAAATCCTCTCAAGAAGGGATCTCTTAGAAAGCATCTTTATTCCCATATAGGACATTGGGAAGAATACAATGTCTAGTGAAACCATAGAAGGAGAGCCAAGTTTTCTAGAAGCCATTCCTATTCTCTCCCCTTCTATGCCCATATTAGATGTCTCATCTGAACACATCTCTAAACCCATCCTTGACCCCGATGATCCCTCTTACACTCTTTCTTCTAAGACTCATGATGATTCTAGAAATACACTAACACACCCAAAGCATAGGAGTCGTGAAGGCCATAAGGAAGACCGAGAAGAGCAACAACAATGGCTGGACGATATTAAGAACTTATGTGCCATTGCCATTGAATGGATGGATGAGGCTTTAGATAAGATCAACCTGAGAGTCACCAATCTAAGGGAAATCTTGGACAACAAAATGACCAATGAATGTCATAGGCATGGAATGATGGAGACAATGTTTTTGCCTATAGACATTCATGAAGAAACAACCTTGGAGCAGGAAGATGATGTCGACGAGCATGGAAGTTATTTCATGAGCACATCATTAAATCCATGCTCATATGAGAAATTTCCTAAATCAATTGGTCTCTCCAACATTGCCACACATAAGATCTTCAACCCCCTCATACTTCCTATTCATAAAAACTTTGAAAGGGTGGTTGTAGATGCATATGTTTATCATAAATATTATAGATCTCGTTGTGTGAATCTTGAGATAAGTACCTAGAGGTTGGTATCGGAGGGGAAACCACTTCACCCACTTGAAACACAATTCGAAGGTTTCCCAAGGATGAGCTTCTGTCCTAAAACAAGCACTTTCGGGAGATAACATGAGCCTTCACCTTTTTCTGTGATGCCGTTGTCAAATGAACATAGAAATATATTTGTGAAAATATTCCTTCGGGTATTTTTATCACTAACCATTCTAGGTTTGAAGCAAAAAGAATGAGGGATGACAACGCCAGGTATGTCCAATCAATCATCATGCAACATTGAATCACATCCATCCAAACTTAATTTTTTTTGCCAAAATTCAAGCTGGGGGATAGACTTCTCTAAAAACATCTCTTGCCATGTTGCTAAATTATTTTTGGTTGTCTCTACCTTTAAGACACGCTCAATTTGATAAATATCAATCGTGTTCTTTCATCTCCATTTGAGTAAATCTTTATAGTGCTTTCATGTTATCTTTGTCTTGCCATAGTAAGTTTTGGTTTGGAAGTACTTGACATACTTCCAAAGGTTTTTTAAATTAAGTGAGGTGCTTACGTTAAAATACCTTCCTAATCAAATTAGACATAGAGTCCAGTTTGGTTATTGAACTAAAAATGCTTTAACAGATACTAGATATTTTGTTGGGACTAACCCCTACAAAAAAATTATTAATTTAATTTGGGAAAGTCACGAGATGAATTCAAATAGGAGATGAAGCAAGGCACATGTCGAACTCTAATAACATGGCGCAAATAAGACATAGCTCATTCATCATGGATGAAAGAACTATAAGTATAAAAAATCATTCACTTTGTCTTTAGCTGTAAGTTACCTTTTCCTTGAAGCCATGCTTGTATAGAACATGATAAACCAAAAACTATGCTAAAATAATTCTAACACTATTTTTTCATTAGCATAGAGGGAAATTACAAAATTCTAGACAAACAACCCATATTTCAAAATTGTATTTTTCTTCGAGTGTGTGTTGCCCACTAATCCTTTGCAGGCATTAAAACAATGAGTGAGGTGGAAGGTCTAATAAGGTGTCAAGAGATCGAAGAGCAAAAAAGATGGCATGACAAAAGGACTGAGAAAGAAAGGGGTTGCAATCTAGGAGATAAGAAGCTCATGAATAACGTGTACTGTGAGGCTAGGCAAACAAGGAAAACTTCAAGCAAATAGGAAGGACCATCATGAGTCATCTACCCTTCTTCACATGGTGTCATCACGCTCCAATGACAAGGTAAACATCCTAAGGTAAATGGTCATCATTTAAAAAGTTTCTCCCAGATTCTGGTACGCACATAATATAATAAGAAACAAACATGTTTGAGGTTACAATATTTTACTTAATCCAATCTGATTAACTCAACATGTTTAGTTCTTTAAACTTGTTCCTAGCACCACTTTCTTGAGCTCATAGTCTTAATCAAATAAGCTAAAAAGTGCACATATTATCTCTAGAAGATGATAGTCATATACATGTACAGAGTGATACATTATGCATAGATAGACAATCCTTCCATGTGTTAAGGCAACTCAACCCTTTTGGCCCAAATGAACTTAAATGCTACCTCATGCTCAATCTTCTGATCTTATCACCCATGATATAATTGAACAAAACAACAACATCAACTTTATCGTGTTCAATGTGCCTAAGGTTAGAGTAAGAATAAGGAAAGTTTTGGTTCTATTGGTGTTTTCCCACCAATAGAGCCCATGCACTTGAGTCACTACCTTGTCTTTATGAGCAGGACACACTTCAAGCAAAGTGTGGGAGACGCTCATGGATGCCCCAATTTCTACAAGTGGAAGCGCGGTGACTCTCACCCAAAATCAAACTAAAAACCAAGGTGGATTTGGTGGAAGAAGGTGACATCACCATTAGATGCGTCATCACAAGAATCCTCATCTTTAGAGTGAACTAAGGTACTTGATCAATGAACTTCACAAGGAGAAGTCCGGTTCAAAAAACTTACAACACCGAACCCTCACCGAAAGAGCTAGCTTGGAGGAGAAGCACCCCCGTGTATCCAGGTAAGTATTCTTTCCCCTTTTGTTTTAGTTTAGTTTCTGTAAGGAAAATGGACCCTAGGCCCATTTACTTTGGATTTTGGTGTTTGATGACCAACACAACCAAATTGGACTAATGAATTTGTAAGTGATTGTTTTGTAGTTCAATAGGGTGTAAGACATGACTTGGACGAAGGCGACATGATGATCTGATGATCAACACCTTAAGCAAGACCCTAGAAGCACAAGAGAAGACTCAAGATATCAAGCAAAGTCCAAGCATGAAGATAGGAACCAAGCCGAACGCAAGATCGCGAAGATACGAGCTCACAAAGGTGACCGAATGCTGGACCAGACGCTGGCGTATAGGGACTAGGTGCTCCGATCAAGAGGCTCGACAACAAAAGGCGTCAACAGCAGTGACCCGACACCGGCGGCAAATCGATCGGGCATAGGACTGCAGTGTCCGATCGAGTACAGAAAAGTTCCAGAGTGATGAAATTGCGACCAGACGCTGGCAGCGTCCGATCAGTTGATCGCGGCTCTAACGGTTGGGATGACCGGACGCGTCCGGTCAGGACATGATCAGTGTCCGGTCAGTAGCAGAAAAGCGGGATTTCATCCCCAACGACTACTTTCTTAGTGGGGCTTATAAATAGACCCCTCAACCGGCCATTTGAAGGGGGTGGAGCTGAGGAAACATATCAAGGGTGTTGATACACCATTTTAGTGATCTCCACTTGCATAGTGCTTAGTGCTTTAATAGGTGATTAGCGTAGGTGCTTTGTGAAGTGCTTAGGTTGATTAGACCACCGCTTATGTGCTTGCTCTAGGTTTAGGCCTAGTGTTTAGTGGGGTTTGCATACCTCTCATCACTCGGTGCTAGGGCGCACCATTGTTGTACATCGGAGAGGCTTGTAGTCTTGTGAGATCACACCAACCGTGGTTGTGGTGTGGCCACCACCGTGTACCGGAGGGAACAAGGTCCGCAGCATTTCAGCCGGAAGCTTGATAGTGAAGACGGCGGGGAGCATCCGAGAGAGGCTTGCTGGAAGGCACGTCAGAGACCCACTTGCACATGAGGAAGGCCCAAGGCTATCCACGGAGTTACTCAACCGGGAGCTTGGCCCTTGTGAGGGATTCCTTGCGAGGGGCTCCAACGAGGACTAGGGGGAAGCTTGCGTGCTTCTCGATACCTCGGTAAAAATACTGGAGTCATCGATGGGAGTTTGCATATCTCTACCTTGCTCTTTAGCTTTCCGCATTTACATTGATTGTATTACTCCTTTTACGGTAGAGATAGCAATACACTAGCAAAACCGTAGTTGCACATTTAGATAGTTTATGTTTTGCATAGGTTTTGCTAAGGTTAGAAAAAGTGGCCATAGTTTAGAGTTAGAATTTTAAGTTGCCTAATTCACCCCCCCCTCTTAGGCGTCACGGTCCCCTACAAGTGGCATCAGAGCCGGTTGGCTCAATTTGGACCTTTGGCTTAACCACCGTTGAGCCAACGCTATTTAGAGTGGTTGGCATGGATACCTCTAGGCCTCTGCACTTTGACGGCACTAACTTCCCCTACTATAAAGCTACAATGGCATGCCACCTTGAGGCAGTTGATTTGGGTGTTTGGAGAGTCACTCATGACAGGATGAAACCCATTAAGAATCTCGATAAACCCACAAAGAGTGAAGAAAAGGAAATGCATTTCAATGCTAGAGCTAAGAATTGCTTGTTTGAATCATTTAGCATGGATGTGTTTAACCAAGTGTTCACTTTAAATACGACACATGAAATTTGGTTAAAACTTCAAGAGCTCCATGATGGCACATCTAATGTTCGTGAGCAAAAACATTGTCTATCCTTTACAATGAATGATGATGAGCTTGTTCATGATATGTATTCTCGTTTGAATCTAATTATCAATGAGCTCCATTCAATAGGATTAACAAAGCTAGATGATGCGGACATCGTGAGGAAGATCATCTCCGTGCTACCACAAAAGAAATATGCAAGCATCATCACCATCCTTCACAACATGGAGAACTTGAGCACCATGACCCTAGGCATAGTCATTGGCAAGATAGTGGCATTTGAAATGTCACATAAGGTGGGTCAAGACGAAGCCTCCTCATCGAGCAAAGGCAAAGCTCTCACATGTAGCGAGAAAAAGAAGATGAAGGGCAAGCAAGTTGAGACAAGCTCAAGCTCCTTAGGTGAAGATGAAGAAGAAGATGAGGACAATGATGATGATGATGAAGATTCAAGTGAAGATGATCAATCTTCCTCCTCTACCTCTGACCTTGATGAAGAATCAATCAAACTAATCAACAAGGTGGAGAAGATGATCCAAAGGCTCAATGTCAAGGGTGTGCCCATCCAAATCTAAGATCTCATTTTCACCAATCAAAAAAATGAGCAAAGAAAGAGAGGATGCTATGGATGTGGCAAGTTGGGGCACTTTGTGGAAGTTTGTCCAAACAAGCCCACACCCAAGACAAAGAAGAAGGCATGCAAGAACCAAGCCCTCACATCAATAAGGTCATGGGATGATTCTTCAAGTGAAGAAGAACACCATCACAAGAGGCAAGGGCACAAGCACTCATCATCAAGCTCTTCTTGTATGTGCCTTGTGGCATGAGGTAATGAAATCTCATCCTCTAGTGAGAGTGATAGTGATGATGAAATACCTTCTTATGATAAAATTGTGCAACAAAATCTTAAGTATGCTAAAGTTTACACTAGTCAATAAAAGAAGCTCGAAAAATTAAAAGAAAAGCTAGATAGTTCACAAGAAGCATACAAAACTTTGCTTGAACAATATGAGAACTTTGCTAATCTCAATGTTGAACTATCTACTAAAATTGAGCAACTTGAGGCTAGTGCAACAACAAATGCATGCACAATCAATGATGAGCAACTTGTAAACAAAAATGAAAAATTAAAAGAAAAGTTAGCTAGCACACAAGATGCTTATAAAAGTTTGCTTGCTAAAATGGAAACCATGTGCAAACATTGCGATGAGCTAACTAATAAAGTTGCTAATCTTGAAGCCATTAGTACAACCCCCACCAAGGCATCTAAAAAGAAAAGTTCTATCTTTAACATGTCTAAAAAGGATGCCTCTACTTCTTGTAATGATTTATGTTTAGACTCATCTTTGTGCAACCAAGTTTGTGTTGAGAAAGTTGTCATAGATACATACACACAAGAGGTTGCAAAGGAGAATGAGCAAGTCAAGCAAGAAGTAGCTTGCCTCACCAAGGATTTGACTCAAGTGAAAGGCAAGGCGAAGCAAGCCCAACTTCATCAAGATAACACCATCAAGGGAGTGAAGAAGCTTAATGAAGGACAAATCATGGTTTGCTATGTGTGCCATAAGGAAGGTCACAAGTCCTATGAGTGCAAGGTGAAGAATGGGGGAGGAGCAAAGAAGAAAGAGAAGAAACAAACAAGCAAGCTCCCCAACACGTACACCTACAAGGTGGACAAGAAGGCCTCCACACCATACTTGTTAAAGAAGAAGAAAAATGACAAGGTGGTGGCCATCAAGGTAAACAAGCAAGCTAACAATGGGGTCAAACGCTTTTGGGTGCCAAAGGAAATCATTTCCAATATGAAGAGCACCAAGAAGGTTTGGATCCCAAAAGGAAAGTGAGAAGTCCGATGGACAACAGGGAATTTGGAGACTTGGCAAAGTATGAATCCATTTCATGGGGTGCATCATTATGGATAAAGTCATTGCCAAGTGGGTTAGTGAATACTATGGACCCAAATTCCCCTTCCCATGTTAGGTAACTAGATGTTATTACTTTCAAATGGTATTTCCTTCAAGTAGTATCAATTTGGATTTCCTACAAGTGGTATTTCTTACAAATTGGTATCTTTAAGCATCTAAGTTACTTTTCATGCCTATGCTTGCATTTGCATGCTTATATCTTTTGTCATGCATACACTAGGTATATCTTATGGTAGGCTTGCTCGGTTTCATTCTTAACCCTTGGAGCAAACGTACATGGTTTAAAATTGTTTAGGAGCACGGCACATAGCTTGTATTTCGATTGTTCATCTAATATGTGCCAAAGTCCAAATTGTAGATAATTTCTCCCGAATATCGCCTTCAAAAATGACTCTCACATTCATGTGATGTCATCTTTCAAGTGGTATTTTTTATTCTAAAATCAATATGCATGTTTCCCACAAGTATTCCATACTTGTGTGCACAAATTTAGGGGGAGGTTACTCTACAAGTTGAATGCTTTGAGACTAACACCTTTTCAAGCTTATCATGTGTGTAGTAGTCTCATTGAAAGGAAAATGGAGTCCCTAGAATTAAGCATCATACTTCAAATATCCACAACCTATTGCAAGTGGTAGAAATCAAATTGGTTTCCACATGTGGTATTTCTAAACTGATATCATCATGTTGATTTCATTTTGATATTTATATGCTTTCTCCATGCATTATATAGATTAAATTCCCTTGAGCAATAATTTGCTAACTATGCATATGCTTTGCCTTCTACCATAGGTATGCATATATTTAGGGCGAGCTAAGTCTATATAATGTGAGAGTTAAATTTTGTGACCTATTCCACTCTATATACAAAGGATCACAAAGTTTGACCCTCCCTTGTGCTACTAATGTCTTCTTTTCGGTGTTTGATTCCAAAGGGGAAAATTTAGTAGACCAAAAGCAAGCATTAATTGGTAGGACCAAAAGCTAGGTCATAATAATTTACAAGTGGTAATGGTCTACAAGTGGTAATGGTTCGAGAAAGGGAGGATAGTGGATTATAGATTAGTCTATGTAATGGGGAGAATTTGTAGGAAGTAAGGCTTAAATCCATAATGCCACATGGGGACATTTGCAAGGGCAAGATAAGTTTTTATGTGGTATCCTTTAGTTTTACAAGTAGTGTCTTTTAGCATCATATAACCTTGCCCCTTGCATTGCATCCTAGCAAGTAGGTAGTTTTTAAATTTCAAAATTCTATTATTTGCTTGCTTTGGTTGTGTTGTCATCAATCACCAAAAAGGGGGAGATTGTAAGGAAAATGGACCCTAGGACCATTTACTTTGGATTTTTGTGTTTGATGACCAACACAACCAAATTGGACTAATGAATTTGCAATTGATTGTTTTGTAGTTCAATAGGGTGCAAGACATGACTTGGACGAAGGCGACATGATGATTCGATGATCAACACCTTAAGCAAGACCCTAGAAGCACAAGAGAAGACTCAAGATATCAAGCAAAGTCCAAGCATGAAGATAGGAACCAAGCCAGATGCAAGATCACGAAGATACGAGCTCACAAAGGTGACCGGACGCTGGACCAGATGCTGGCGTATAGCAACCGGATGCTCCAATCAAGAGGCTCAACAACAGAAGGCGTCAGCAGCAGCGACCGGACACTGATGGCAAATCGACCGGACATAGGACTGCATCTTCTGATCGAGTACAGAAAGGTTCCAGAGCGGTGAAATTGTGACCGGACACGTCCAGTGGCATGTGACCGAACGCTGGCAGCGTCCGATCAGTTGATCATGGCTCTAACGGTCGGGATGACCAGACGTGTCCAGTCAAGACGTGATCAGCGTCCGGTCAGTAGCAGAAAAGCGAGATTTCATCCCCAATGGCTACTTTCTCAGTGGGGCTTATAAATAGACCCCTCAACTGGCTATTTGAAGGGGGTGGAGCTAAGGAAACATATCATGGGTGTTGATACACCATTTTAGTGATCTCCACTTGCATAGTGCTTAGTGATTTATTAGGTGATTAGCGTAGGTGCTTTGCGAAGTGCTTAGGTTCATTAGACCACCGCTTATGCGCTTGCTCTAGTTTTAGGCCTAGTGTTTAGTGAGGTTTGCATACCTCTTATCACTCGGTGCTGGTGCACACCATTGTTGTACATCAGAGTGGCTTGTAGTCTTGTGAGATCACACCAACCGCGGTTGTGGTGTGGCCGCCACCGTATACCGGAGGGAACAAGGCCCACGGCAGTTTTGGCTAGAAGCTTGATAGTGAAGACGGTGAGGAGCATCCAGGAGAGGCTTGCCGGAAGGCACGTCAGAGACCCACTTGCACATGGGGAAGGCCCGAGGCTATCCATGGAGTTACCCGACCCGGAGCTTGGCCCTTGTGAGGGGCTCCAACAAGGACTAGGGGAAGCTTGCGTGCTTCTCGTTACCTCAGTAAAAATACCAGAGTCGTTGATGGGAGTTTGCATATCTCCACCTTGCTCTTTAGCTTCCGCATTTATATTGATTGTATTACTCCTTTTGTGGTAGAGATAGCAATACACTAGCAAAACCATAGTTGCACATTTAGATAGTTTATCTTTTGCATAGGTTTTGCTAAGGTTAGAAAAAATGGCCATAGTTTAGAGTTAGAATTTTAAGTTGCCTAATTCACCCCCCCCCCTCTTAGGCATCATGGTCCCTTACAGTTTCTTTTAAATAGAAAAAATGATGAATGAAACAAAATAAAAAAAAGTTATCCTCATAATAAACATATATAGTAATAGTAATAATGTGTGATCTAGTAAAATTGAAAACAAAATAAAAGGTGTGTGTCTAGTTTGCTTTAATTTGTTTTTAAGAGCTGAATAAAATAAAGAGGACTCAGAATAATCTCTTAAATGAAAATGATGAATAGTTCATCTGTTATAATTCCTTTCAAGTACCTTGTTTTTAGCTTTGAATTCTCCTGAGTTTTGGATAAGATTGTTTTGATATAAGGATTTACTTTGAACTTAAAACTTGTGGGTGGCATATGCTTGATCTAAGTCTAGGTAATTGACAGATATGATATGAGAAGGTCTGAGCTGCTATTTATCTTGTTCCAAGTGACACTAAAGTTCTGGAGATTTATCTTTTAAAAAACACAAAAATGCTACATGATGAGTTCCTGTATAACAAAGCTTGAAACCCCACCAGAGCCATACATGTTATTTAGGCTAGGAAAACTTCCACATATATGCTGCTTGCTTTTGCATTGAGTTTTGTCAAGCTTTGTTGACCCTTATGAGAGGTTTGTCATGCTCTTAAAATCAAGATCACATACACACCGCCCACATATGCACTACTCCTACACTGGGGGTAGGCGTAAAAACATGCCTTCCATCTAGACCCACCCAAAAATGTTCTACTCGTACATTGGGGTGAACACAAAAACATGCTTGTTAGGTTTTCACTCAAAATAAATGCTCCAAGTTCTTGTTGCTATCTCTCAAAATTTTATTGTAGAAAAGAGGCATGGGCTATGCAAAAGTTATTCATAAAAAAAGAGAAAGAAAAAAATGATGATGAGAAAAATGGACACAAAAGTGTCTAAGATATTTAAAACAATGGGTACTTAGATGACCGCCTAAAAAAAGAGAAGAAAAGATAAATAAGATAGCCCCTGTTCTCTAGCAAATGTTTCTAAGTTTTAAAACAGAGAAAAGTTTTCAAGGAGCATAGTAGAATTAGGTTAGCCACCATATATATATATATCCACCATACATCCACACACATGCACATCTTGATTTGATTGTATGACTCAGCTCTCTTTGGATCCATTATTTGACTTTACAATATATGCATTGCAAGTATGCTCTAGCTTTCTCCTAACCTATGAACTCCATATAAGCCTTAGTGGTAGGAAGAGAAAAAGGCATAACATCTTTATTGCCTTGGTAAGGATCCACAAATACCACATATATTGAGAGACTTGAGAGTATCATACAATGGAATCTCTGAGCTTTATTTTGAAAACTTATAAAAACTCTAAAACAATGGTAGAACAAAGAACTTGAGACATAGTGCTTGACATGATCATTCTATCTTTCAATTTCTCAAGACCCAAGTGAAGGCTAAAAAGCCCCATAGTTGAAGGTAACATGGGTAAGTTTGAAAGTTAGAATAGTTTATTTTAATCTAGAGGAGAATTTTTTATTGAACACCTATGTACTTTTGAGGCATGAAAACATTATAGCAACTCCTGATCCATTACTGAGTTTAGCTTTGCTCAGGGACTGACAAAGGTTAAGCTTGGGGAAACTTGTTGACGGTCACTAACATCAATTATAAACCATCAACATAACCTATATTTATACTTAATTCCATCACCAAACATAGGTATATGGGTTTAAACTAATAAATTCCACGAGTTTTGGTGAATCTGTGTTTTCAGCAGGGTTTATCCAGAAAACTATCAAAGAGGACCTATTCATCAAAGTAAATCATGTTTATCTGCAACAAAATCAATGCGAGAAGACTCTAAAACACTCTAGAAGGTAACCCACCAAAGCAGACCCTGAGGGGCTAACATGTGGGGTTGGTCGGCCCCACCTGCAAGCCAGCCAGCCCATGGGACCCACCTATCAGTCTTCACTTCGAATGTCGGTTCTCTACTGCCATTGAGATCCAATCTACGCCGTCCTTTAAGTCGATTTGATCCAAGGGCTCATGTTGGACACTCTAGCCTATATATACCAGCCCCTACCACCCTCCCTAGAGCCATCCTAAAACCCTAATTCATATTCTCCTCATCAGGATCAGAGCCAGCTATCAAGAGAAGATTAGTCCTCTATAGGATTTAATCTTATAATTAGAAATAGTGAGATAGAGAGTGAGGGAAGAGTTTGGAGGAGATGCTGGCATGTCGATGCTCTCTCTATGGCTTGTACCTCGGCAAAATCAAGTTCTACTTGAGCTTGCTTCTGAGATTTCTCTGGTAATCAACTTCTGATTCAAGTAAGTATTTTATTTATATTGTTCATCAGGATCACGACTCTTTTGAGTGCTTTATTCTCTTCCTAGGGGGAGTAGAGTATTAATCATGAGTGTAAGCATGGTGCTTAGACTTAGGTTAATTGTGGATGCACCCTGCATTCTGGATCGCTGGTAGATCGATGTTGTGACATCAGTACTATAAAGCCTCATACTATATAGCATCATTGATCCTTTGTAGTCCACCTCCTGTCTGTAGGCCAAGTAGGACCCAGTTATGAAGGAAAGCATCCTATGCTGATGTCTTTCCCTAGTAATGTCCCTAGTTCAATAGTAGAAGGCATAGCTTACCCAAGTTAGAATTAGAGAACCTCAGTTATCCTCTCTACGCTCCTATTTATCCTTAGCCTTATTGCTACTCCTAGTTAAGTTAAACCTTAACCTAGTCGCTACCCCTTGTTAAGTTAGACCATAGTTAGCTTCACACGTTTCCCTATGGATATGGTACTTGGAATACTTCTGAGTGAAAGCTATAGCGGTATCCGTGCACTTGCGGATTTATCTATGTGTGTTAAATATACGAACACTCATGGATGGTGGGAGTAGCCTCAACCTCCTCTACACCGAGACATACGACACCATGGGGCTGTCACGAGCAATGATATGGCCATCCAACGCTCCATTCCACGGAGTCATACCTAGGCTTCAAGCCATTCCCCTCAGGCAGGTCAACTTGCCCATGACATTCTGAGATTGAGCTAACTTCTACATAGAAAGCTCACCTTTGAAATAGCAGATTTCTCTGGCCCCTACCATGCCATCATGGGTTGACCATGCTATGCTACGCTCATGGCCGTCCCCAACTACACCAACCTCAAACTTAAGATGCCCGGTCCTCACGGGATCATCACCATAGCTAGCGACCTTCAGCAGGCCCACCTCTATGAATGGGAGAACTACGACATCACGACATCCGCATGCCAACACCTGGAGCCATGACTGGCTTGGGCGCTACTGATTGGTGTCGTGCTAGAGTTAAGACCTGAGGGGCGACCCCCAAGGTCTAGGCCCAAACGTGACTTCCCTACATGATAGGGGAGCACACGGAGGTCGTGCCCAGTGACCTCAACTACGGCGTGTGATGAGACTTGTGATGACTTGGCATGAGGATGATGCGATCAATGAACCCCGAAGGGTTTGTGACATAGCACATTCCTTGTATCGACGAGCCACGCATTCTAGGCTCCGCCGTGCCAAACACCACAGGGATCAAGGGCCATGACCAGCCATGCGAGCATCCAACATCCACTATCAAAGTCACTCCAAAACATGAGTCACCCCAACCAGACTCTTGTACACATTCATTCATGTGAATCTTTTCCTACACCCTAGAGACCACAGTACAAGGAGTGCCATGATGCATCAAGGAGTGCACATTGAAGTGACACTCTGGCGACGCATTCCATCCTGAGTGACCTATGTCTATCGGCATGTGTTGGTCGAGATGGCCCACTTGCGGGGGCTACACCATAGTGTATCATATGTCCATGAGCCACCTAAAACTAAACCCTCGGAGCCAGCTCTAGGCGAGGCTAAGCTCCCATGCGCAAGGAAAAGAGAAGAAAATTATCGTGACCTAAGGAGAAGAGGTCGACGAAAGGTACACTGCCGTTGAATCTATCCCACGACACTTCGGTCATGAAAATAGAGTTACACTAAGCCAAGCCTTACAGGTTGATCCCCAAGCAAGGTCACATGACTGTGGCATTCAAATGGCTGAATCAATGACAAGCATAGCTAGTCAGTGTCACACAAAAGAAAAGAAGCAAGAGACACAGGCGAAGAGACTTCTTTATTAAAAAGGCCCTGGGTACAACCTAAGTCCCTTGGCCACCACCGTGAAAGATTTCCTCCACATCCACGATGGGTACGACGGCGGCCGCAGTGGCAAGCAAAGTCATCGGCTAGCTCCACCCGCTCTACCTGCCCAGCATGGTCCGGAAACCTGGGCTCCACCTGGCGGAAGTCCTAGCTAGTGCGCAGCTGTATGGCAGCGAGGGTGATGCTGGCTCCCTACTGTAACAGAATCGACCAATTTATAAGAGCACAAGTACAAAAACAATCACCGAAAATGATCAAATTCTCGCACTTGAGCCCATATAAACCTCGGTAGTCAACTGAAACCATGAAGGATTTCAAACCAACTTGCATACAACCAAGATCACTTGTAATTCAACATAACACATCACACTGTTACAACATTTCACAAATAGGTTTGCAGATAGATTACAACACATCAGAGTCATAGTTATTACAAACCAAGTCTTGTAAAGTAACGGAAGCAAATAGTTTAACTCACACACACGAGTTCAAATACAAGTACCAGCTTGCCGATCACATCCCACAAAAGCATTCAGATAAGATAAACAGAGATCATGCCCTTGATCTAGTCTTCGTCACCCACCGGGTGGAGACAGTACTTACAGAAGCCCTGATAAAGAAGGTCATCTACAACAAGAGGGAATAAACCCTAAGTACGAGAATGTACTCAGCTAGACTTACTCAGTTGGAAACCAAAATAATTGACACCAAGGATCATGCATAGCTTAATTTAGTGGGTCTGGCTGACACTTTCTTTTTATGGAAAAGCATAAGTAATAATGATCATATCTTAACCTAAGCTAGCAGTGACTTTTAGCCATTAACATGTCATCTATATTAGCACCTGTACTAAGCAATCACTTGAGTAAGATGCAAACATTATTAACCATAGCAGGTATAAATCATGGCAACATTATCATCATCATCCATTTAACCATATCGTCAAATTAATTGAATCTACGTTGTCGCTGCTCAGTCAAGTTCTCACTATCCGAGAGAGAAGGCAATTCGAATCGATTCCTATCCAGCTGGAGGGGTATTCCTAACACAAACCCTTCTTCCCCCGTCAGGGTCACAAATAAGTCACCTTTGGTACAATTCAGGGGTCGCGGGTCCGATCAGTGCCACAAAATCAGAGAACCACTCTGCCATGAGTGCTCGGTGACTTAACCCGCCCTTGGGCTTATGCCAATGGCTCTCCGCATATCCTTACTGTCATCTAGATTGCGACCAACTTCTCATGTTCTCGGCCTGAATCGAGCTACTAGGCTTCGCGGTCGGAACGAGTTATCCGGCCAGCTAAATGTTAGGCTGCGTTCAACATGACATAAGGACGTACAATGTATCGGTCCTTAAACGACACAGATGGAGTCACTATGTCCAACCCTACACAAGACTCCGCCGGGTCTTAATTCATTATTAACATGGTTCTTTTCCACGATAGCAAATATAGCCAACCGTGATCCACCTCATCCTAAAGCTCACAGGTGACAGGAAATCACCCGACTTCTACCGCACTAAGCATGGCTAAGCATTTAACCCGTTCCTGAACTTAAATAGGATTCAAGTGCGATACCTGGACAAGGATAGATATATAATGCAACAATTGGTTCCAACCAATTCCTATACTTAATGCATCATCAACAATAAAAGATACTCAAGATATTTGTAAAAACATGGGAGACTTAGAATGCTCCGGGACTTGCCTTTTAGGAAAGAGGATGGGCGGTGGTCAGGGCACTCGGGCAACTCCTCCTCGGTGGCTGCTTCATCGATTGCCTGAACCTCGGGCTCCTCCTCCTAGCTCGCTCCCTCGAACTCCAGAAGCATCACTCCAATAATCAACATATATTTAATTATTTAAGAGGAATAATCAACATATATGAAAACTACACCATTTAATCTACACAAATTATAGTAGGTACTACATGCTCCAAGTAGGCTACTGTAAAAATTTCACATCAGTTGAACAAGTATAACATCCTATACACAAATGACAAGGCATAAAGGCTTAAAATAACATAAATAGGAAACCTAGTGAAAAGTTTTAAGCAATAGATTTTATATTTTTTCTTAGCATCCTTAAGGTACTAGGACATCCTCCAATAAATTTCATGGTCATTGGATTTATATATTAATTACTAAAATTCACACAAGGATCATCTAATGATAAAAGGAAAATCTATAACTCAAAAACTATTCATGCACT
Organism: Miscanthus floridulus; assembly: GCF_019320115.1. Lineage (NCBI taxonomy): Eukaryota > Viridiplantae > Streptophyta > Magnoliopsida > Poales > Poaceae > Miscanthus > Miscanthus floridulus. The sequence continues at coordinate 79,676,091 of NC_089584.1, read as the reverse complement.
ATTCTAAAATTTTTACCAGAGCTTCTACTCATCAAGAAGAGCTCACCATCTGAATTTCATATTTTTTGGAGCACAGGAACTCTAGATATGAATTAAACAAGTTTGCATCCATTTAAAAACACATTTCAAGTTTCAATTTAATCCTTCTAGAAACTCTACTACAAGTGCTAATATTATATTTTTCCTAAATACTACACTTCACCAAGATCCTAACAAAATTGGAACCACCCAATTTGAATCTACCAAACTAGAGATATAAATTTAACAAAACAGCATTCAAAACTAAACAAATGAACTAGCCTATTTCTTAACGGTCACTGGCAGACGGGGTCCACGACACAGGAGGGCCCGCATGTCAGCGACATGAAAAATTGGGGACAATGCGGGATCAATGGAGCTCACCGATGGTGAGGACTCCGGCGAGGACAAGGGCACTGGCGTGCTCGCCTCGATGAGACGCACCTAAATATGCCCTCCCCTCAACCGCTACCGAGCTCGAGCTAGGACGGTGGCGTGCATGGCGGATGGCGGAGGGAATCCGACGGTGCTCCGGTGAGGTCCGACCATGTAGGGCGCGGCTAAGCTCGGTACGAGCTTCTAGGGCTCACGGGGAAACTAATGGAGGGTAGAAAAGGGAGTGAGAGGGCTCTGGTGGTGGTCGACCACGGTGAGCTCCAACTCCGGCGAGGTCCGGACAGCGGCGGGAACGGAAATGCGGCCTCTACCTTGACTCTTCGGCTCAACGGTGAGGTGGATGAGCTAAAGGAGACTACGGTGGAGTTTTGGGCTAGCTAGAGCGAGCAATGACATGACGGCGAGGGTGCACGGCTCGGCGGAGCAATGGCGACGGCGATGGCTCCGCTTTCTTGGTGCTTCAAACGCGAGCGAGAGGAGGAGAGTGAATGAGAGCAAGTTGGGAGAGCAGAAGGACGTGGCCTCTTGTGGTTGATAGCAGGCAGTGGCGCTAGGCTGGCCATGGCACATGGCAGCCACATGGCAGTAGAGGCCTGCGGCCGGTCAGCCACTGTGCCGGTCTGAAATTTTTGATTCAGCGTTCATCGGTGCCGACTGACAGCGCAAGTTCCTCGCTCCATAACTCCTAAACCGTGATGATCTAGCTCATGGCATAGTTGACAAAGTTGGAGATCTAGGTGAGGACTACAACTTTTCCAATTGTAGCTAGAGCTGGTTTGGCCTAGTTAGTGAGATACAAGGCTCCAAACATCGACACATAAAACTGAAAATCAGTTCCAAGACTTAGAAAATTTCTGAGTTTCTAAATAGACCTCAAAACTGACTTGTGGGCCCTTTTTGAGCATGTTCTGCACATTTTCAAGAGATGGTCATAAAATAACTTTTGTTCCTTATAAAATTTCCTACAACTTTGCTTAGGTTGCTCAGACATGCAAACACTCTAAGCTGTACTTTTTAAATAGTCAAACAAAAGAGCTCTAGGTGTCAACACAAGTCAAACCATTACTTGAAAGCATAATTAGGCAATATGGTCAACATGAACATTGTTCCTAATGACATTCTAAGTGTAGCTAAGTTGTTTAAGAGGATAATTAGCCACACCACACATTGATCACACAAAAGTCAAGCATCACATTTATCAAAACAAGGAAGAACAAGTGAAATGTTACTTTTGTTTCAAAGCCATGTTTCATATGTTTCATGAGTTTGTGGCATAGTACTAACTAACCATGTTTCACTAAAGTATGTGATATGTTTTAAGAGTGAGTTGGACATGTTGCACTTGAGTGTTGCACACTATTCATTTCATAAAACAAACACACATGGAATATAACAATATGTTGCAATGTTTCAAAAGCATGTTTCAACAATCCAAGCTCATGAATGGATGAATGATGCTCATGTTTATGAAATGCAAGTGCAAATGTGGAAGCCAAACACCTAGGGTGTTACAGCTCTCCCCCTTATAAAAATCTCATCCCAAGATTTGACAAGCATACCATTGTTGATAGAATTCCTTATAACCTTCCCTCAAATAATCTTCTCTTTCCCAAGTTGCATCGCGTTCACTACCCTGATTACTCCACATGACCTTGTAAAACTTGACCACCCGACTCCGAGTCACTCACTCTCGAGTGTCAATTACTCGGACCAGTTTTTCTTCAAAAGTCAAATCAGATTCTTACTTGATATCCCCCAGTGGAACTCTCTCTTCAGGGACGTGAAGGCATTTCTTCAACTGAGATACGTGAAAGACATTGAAGATAGCACTCATCTCAGGAGGTAATTGGATCTTGTATGCTACCTTACCACCCTGTCCTATAATTTAAAATGAACTGACATATCTCAGCGCAAGCTTTCGCTTCACACCAAAGTGTTGGACACTCTTCATAGGTGAGACTTTCAGATAAACAAAGTCTCCAACTTCGAACTCAATAGGTTTTCTATGGCGATCAGCATAACTTTTCTACCTAGCTTGAGCTATGGCCATATGGGTTTGGATAGTATGGACTTGTTCTTCAGCTTCTTGAACAAAATCAATTCCATAATATCTCCTTTCACTGGCTTCAACCCAATTCAACGGGGTTCTACACTTTCAGCCGTACAAAGCTTCAAACAGTGCCATCTTCATACTCTCTTGATAACTATTATTATAAGAGAATTCAGCTAGGGGCAACCACTTTTCCCATGAACCCTTAGACGAGATGACACGCGCTCTCAACATATCTTCTAAGATTTGATTCACTCGCTCAGTTTGCCCATTGGTTTGCGGATGATAGGCAGAGCTTCTTACTAACTTAGTTCCCAATAATCCATGTAAGTGCTCCCAAAAGCGAGCAGTGAACTGTGGTCCTCTATCAAAGACAATAGTGCGAGGTATCCCATGAAGTCGGACTATTTGATTGAAGTACAACTTAGCATAGTCAGTTGGACGGAAATCTATACGAATAGGAATGAAGTGTGCAGACTTGGTCAAATGGTCTACAATCACCCAAATAGAATTAAAATTCTTCTGAGTAGTAGGGAGTCCAACAATAAAATCCACACTTATCTCCTCCCATTTCCAACCTAGAATAGAGAGTGGTTGAAGCAATCCAGCTTTCATGTGCACAGCTTTGACTTGACAACAAGTGTCACACCTAGCCACATAAGCGACTATCTCTATCTTCATCTTGGTCCACCAAAATCATGGCTTCAAATCATGATACATTTTGCTACTACCAGGATGAATAGATAATTTAGAGGAATGTGCTTTGGATATGATTTGATTTCTAAGCTCTCTATCCTTCAGAACCACCAACCTATCCTTGAACCATAACATGTCATTCTCATCTACCCAAAAATGCTTGGTTTCTTGCTCTTTCATCTTGCGCTTGATGTGGAACACACCTGGATCTTTCTTCTGTAGCTCAATAATTCGACTCTGTAGAGTACAACTGACAGAGATGTTGTGAAGGACTGTAGGATGTAGGAGTTTTGACAAATGGAGGTCACTTTCAATCAAAGAGTGGCAATGAAATTTCCTGCTTAAGGCATCCGCAACGACGTTTGCCTTGCCAGGATGATAGTGCACTTGGAGGTTATAATCCTTGATCAACATGAGCCATCTTCTCTGATGAATATTCAACTCAGGTTGAGTGAAGATGTACTTAAGACTTTTATGATCAGTGTAGATGTGGCACTCATTGCCAAGCAAATAATGTCTCTAGGCCTTCAAAGCATGAACAACTGCAGCGAGTTCTAAATCATGCGTAGGATAATTCACCTCATGCTTCCAAAGTTGGTGAGAGGTATATGCAATGACTCATCCTTCCTACATAAGAACACCTCCTAAACCTATGCCTGATGCATCACAAAACACATCAAAAGGTTTCTCAATATCCGGTTGCGCCAAAACTGGAGCCGAAGTTAGAAGGGTTCGTAGGGTGTGAAAAGCCGCATCACACTCAGTAGTCTAGACAAACCTCATGTCTTTTTGCAGCAACCGAGTCATAGGCTTGGCTATTTTAGAGAAATCCAGGATGAAGCGATGATAATAGTCAGCCAACCCTAGAAAACTCCGTACCTCGTGCACTGAGATTGGAGCCTTCCAGTCCAACACTTCTTGCACCTTGGCAGGGTCCACCATAATTCCACCATCAGACAATACATGTTCGAGAAAAGGTACCTCACGAAGCCAAAATTCACACTTGCTGAACTTTGCATAAAGCTTGTGTTCACGCAATCTAGTGAGAACCACTCGCAAATGTTCAACGTGATCTTCTTCATTCTCAGAATAGACCAAGATATCATCTATAAATACCACCACAAATTTGTCCAACTCGGGCATAAACACCGAATTCATCAAATACATAAAGTGTGCAGGGGCATTGGTCAATCCAAAAGACATAACAAGATACTCATAAAGACCGTATCTTGTAGAGAAGGCAGTTTTTGGAATATCCTCAGGCCGGATTTTGATTTGATGATAACCAGATCTCAAATCAATCTTGGAAAAGGCTTTTGCTTTAGACAACTGATCAAATAAGATATCTATGCATGGCAGAGGGTACTTATTCTTGATTGTGACTGCATTCAAAGGCCTATAATCTACACACATGCGTAGGGATTGATCATTCTTCCTCACAAAGATAGCCAGACACCCCCACGGAGACGAACTAGGACGGATAAGGCCTTTCTTTAGAAGTTCATTCAACTGGGTCTTCAGTTCGGCTAGTTTGTTGGGATATGGGCGTTGTACTAGGTAGCAACTCTATCTTGAACTCCACATCTTGATCCAGGGGCAATCCGGGCAAATCATCAGGAAAAACATCAGGAAAATCACACACTACTGGGATATCTGCAATATCCTTTGCTTGCACCGCATTTGCCGCACAAGAGAGATTGATGTCCCTAGGTAGTTGCACTAGAAAACCTTCCTAATTACTAGGATCTCTGAGCATGACTACTCTAGTCGATGTATCAATAAGCACCCCATAACCGCTCATCCAGTTCATTCCCAATATCACATCGATACCTAGCCCCGGTAAAACTACCAGATCCACCTGATAACTTCGTCCCTCTACCTCAAGTTGCACATCCCCGACAAATAGCTTTGTGGGGATATTACCACTGGCAGCCCTAATACAATAACCCTCACCCTCAATAGTGTATGTTTTCTGCTTAAACTTGGATGCAAATGCGGAACTCATAAAAGAATGTGAAGCACCCAAATCAAATAGTACAACTGCAGGGTTTTGATCAACCAGAAACTTACCAGCCGTGACTACCTCTCCTGAAGGAATATCAGCAATATTAGTGTAGTTCACCTGCCCCTGATAGCCACCATGGTTGTTATTCTTCTTAGGGTAAGGACACTTCCTTGCCTAGTGACCTAGCTTGTTGTAGTTCTAGCATGACATGCTGCTTGGAGGAACATTGGAGCTGCCTTGACTAGTAGTGCCCTTTGGAAGAGCAACTGTAAAAGCCTTGCGAAATCCAGTCTTGCCTAGATTCTTTTTCAGTGGTGGGCGGAACTTAACAGCTGATGCTGGAGGACGGAATGCAGCCTTAGATGTGACTAGAGCTTTGGACTGTGAGGCACCTGCTGTAACAACCCAAAAATCCGCACACCAAAAATCACAACTACAAAATTTTTGTTGTTAACCCCATGCAATGTTGAGTGACAACTGTAGGAGCCAACCCTAGGTTTTTCATTAGTTGTAACCCAACTAGACAATTTCATGAGCATAGCATGTCATTTGTTAATTATGTTTATTTAAATCCTACCAAATAAAATGTTGCATACATTGTCAACTCAAATTGTGATTTGGATTTCCAATTGCTTTACAACTCCTTTAAAGTAATAAACCACAAAGTAATTATTAATCAAACCAAAGAATAAATGCTTAAAATGAAAACCATTTCTATTTTTGTATAACAAAACTACCACTATTTTTGTTACACAAAATAGCTAAATAAAGTCCCTAATATATATAAAAGAATGTTGTGGGCCTCACATCTAAAAATCCAATGAATAAGGTACACCAGATTTGAATTCAAACTTCAAACCAAATTTGAATTCAAATAAAGAAGAAGAAAAACAAAACAGAAAAAGAAAAGAAGAGGAGCCTCATAGCTGGCTCGGCCTGCTCGGCCCGCTAACCAGCCCAGCATCGCGCATAGGCCGGCCCAACCCGCGCGACTAAACGACCGGCCCAGCAAGCCGGCCCAGCATGCCGCTCACGCCCGTGCGCCCTTTCGCCCCGCCTGCTGCCGCTGCCAACCGGACCCCACGTGTCAGCCACTCCTGGCAACAGTGCTTTCTTCCTCCCCACGCCGGCATCTCCTCCCGACCGAGTCCCGACCAAAGCGGCATGCGCGGGCCCAGGGTCACGCAGATCGCCTAGCCATGTTCCCTTGGCGCCGCGCCCACGCAACCCCTACGTCAACTACCCCGTGCCCGTGAACTATCCGATGCGTTCGGTGCATCGCCTGCCGTCCGCCTTGTTCGCCATGGGTGAAGCTCGGACCTTGGGGCTATAAAGCGATGCCTAGAGCGCCCTAGGGATTCCTCAGCCCACCGCCGTCGTTCGGTGGCCCAACTGCCTGCATCACTCCGAGAGAAGAGGGCCGAGAGGGAAATTCGGAAGAGGGAGGTGAGCAGGGAGCTCGGAGACGTCGATCACCGAAGCTCAGAGCGCTGCCCCAAGCGCCTACCCCAACGATGCGGCTACCACCACTAGGCAGCGCCTCACCACCGCATCACCACCGAACACCGCCAAGCACCACTCGGTGAGTTCCTTTGCTGAGACCACCTCCTAGCCCATGGATGCCATCGTAGTGCACGCGCTTGCCGCGCTCGCAACACCGCCGTCATGGCGCGGCCACCGCATGCGCATCTGGCCGCCTCGCTGGACTAGGAAGTAGCCGTAGAGCACCGCCGTGACGCTTGGAGGATAGCTGTGTAGACCAAGACACTGTTAGCCGGCCGCAGCGCCTTGGCCACGAGCACTGGACCTCAGGCGGAATTCCACCATGCACCACCACCGTGTGTGGACTCCACCACGCCCTATGGTCGTCGTCAACGCTACATCATGCCTCCCGCTAACCGTCTGAAAGAAAACGGGGCACCAGGACCCCTGGAACTGCCCCTAGATGCCCCGCCGGCGAGCACCGCCACGCCAAGCCGCCGACCACCGTGGCCAAAGCCCTAGGAAGCCCTAGCCGCCATCTTGACCCCACCACCATACTCGCCGAGGCCTGGTGATGCTTTTTCCCACCTCAATTGAACGCTAGCGCCGCTGTGGGAGCTCGCCGGTGAGCTCACCATCGGTGGGAGCACGCTGGGGAAAGAGGCAGGGGAATTCCCCTCGCCGGCCACACACACATGCATCCGGTGCACGTAGACCATGCCAAAGGAATGCAGGATGGACTTGGTCCACCGAAGACCCAGCCTATGGTCCATGGACCGTGAACATAAGTCCACCGTGAGCCACACGGTGTGGGCCGGTCTATGGACCAAAGCCCAGTGGAGGCCCTTGGCTACGACATGGCAGCGCCATAGCATGCCACGTAGTGGGCAAAAGCCCAGCCCGTATCTAGGCCCAACCGGCCCAGTTTGGACCTGGCCTGTGTTGACCGTTGACTAGTCAACGTTGACCGATTGATCGGACCCATATGTCAGCGACACATAGACTCTGGACCCACTTGTCAGTAGTTGATGTCATGCTGACGTCATAACGACGTCACGTGGGTCCCACCTGTTAGTAACAACACAGCCGAGGTGACATCATGATGATGTCATGGTGACGTCAGCTACTGACGACAGCAGCTCTGGCCCCACCTGTCAGTGACTATGACCCGTTGACTGTTGACTCGCCTATTGACTTGATGTTGACTTTGACCGGACCCACATGTCAGTGACCCAAGAGCCCCCGGTCCCACCTGTCGGAACTGATGACGTCAAGATGACGTCAACAGGACCCCACCCATCAGCTCGGAGCTGAGATGATGATGCCATGCTGACATCATGCTGGCGTCAGCATGCCACGTGGGCCAGTCATAGTGTGACACGTGTCAGCCTAGGATTAATTCAGCCTTTTTCCATTTTCAGAAATGATTGAAACTTCAGAAATTCATAACTAATTCATACAAACTCAGAAAAATACAAGGCTAGGACCAAAATTCATCTAAAATCGAGCTCTACGCAATGAACCCATGTTTGAGTACATTTGGTTCTTTTGAATTTTCATTGCTTTTTGTGCTATTCTATAGACGTCGCTAACGCGACTATAATACGATCATTTGCAGACTCGGAGGAGGACCTGACGGACGAGGACCGAGAGTACCATGAGGAGTACGGAGATGACTTCACTAAAGGTGCCACATTCCACCCAATCTCATAGCACCTACTATGCATGGCTCATATAGAACTGTTATTGCTTTATTTTATTGTATACTCACACTATGATAGGACTTGCATGGTAGTATGCTTCCTTGATGGCCTTTACCTTGACGCAACCTTACCCCTGCTTACCCTGCTATTAGGCTAGACACACGCTTGCTGCTATATTTCATTGCTTATACTTCTACTACGCTTGTACTACAATAATGCATGGTGGGAACTGGTGTTATCGGGACTATGGGGAGAGTGCTACATGTGTAACTTGGGTGCATGAAGGGTAAGGGTTGTGTCGACCAAGTTGGAGTATACGATGAGCCTGGGGCAAGTCTTACTATGGGGTGCTACCTGGGCACCCCTAGAATGGATACCTATGGTGGGTAAATGGTATATGAGGTGGTCCTGGGTGTGAACCTGTGATGGGAGGAGCCCGGGATGGAGGTGCTGTGGTGGCACGGTAAATGAAAACCCTGATGAAGACATTCTGGCTTGGTCATCCCTAAGGACTTACTAGTACTCAAATTCACCGGGAAGCCTTATGTACCACTCGCCCTATATGGTGCGGGACGGCCGGACTACTTGGTAGGATATTGCCACTACTGCTAGGTTGATAGCGGACAGTGTAAGGAGGTACGGGGCGTGGAGGATTTCCCCCACACCCTTCCAAGACTTCATGGAGACCTTGTGGACCTGGCTCATGACTCACAGTTTCAGCCACCTCAGACTAGACTTGGGGTGTACCAGGGCTGAATGGTAGAGTGGCACTATCCTAGGCTAGCAAGCGGCCGGAATCAGCCCAGTTGATGATGGTCAACGAAGAAGGCAGATCTTGTGGTTATGTAAAACCTCTATAGAGTGTATGGTTGATCGATCGATACATGTGCCGACTTGTCGGCTATGGACCTTTCCTGGGTTTCGCTTAAACTAGATAGCGAGATGAGTCCTTCTCTTCTTCCCCCATGAGAGAGTGTCGGTCATAGCTAGGGGCTACGGGCCATGAGATGGTGCCAAGAGGGAGTTGGCCTATCGACTGAGCGATGGTATGGTGATGATATGGAGATGGGGGTATATTGATCCCAGGATCGAAACCTGGCTCTAGATGGGGATAGGGTGGAAGGTGTGTGGGAATGGTGTTAAAAACTTGACCAACTATTATTATTTACCTGATATGCTAAAACATAGGAAACCCCAGCCTTATAGGTTCCTTTTAATTATATCCAACTTGCATCCAATTTCCACAAAGCAATGCTCATAGGGTGGGAGTGGCCAGTACAAATCATACTGATAAATTTTGGCACACAAGTTCTGCTGAGGAGTATAGCTCTAAGGAGTCTGACGGTTGAGGGGTTCGTTCCTACGCTCGAGTTTGGCGATCTTATCTTCAAGCTGTTCTGAATGAACACTACTTTTTGATTCCACCAATGCGGTGATGCAATAATTTATGTAATTCTGCACTATTTGTACTCTAATATTATCGTTGTATGGATGTGGTATTCGACTAGAATTTGGGTAATATGATCTACAATGGTCTTATTACACTTCGACTTTGTGGATTTCCCTTCGTGGAAATCAGGTCGTTTCACCCGCCTCATAGGCTCTCTTGCGATTCTTTGAAGCAGCATAAATAGCATTGTTGTTTTCTTGAGATAAAGCATCAATAACAAACTCATTAAAGGTAGCACACTTACAATTTCCCATAGTCTTCATCAATTTGGGGCTTAGTCCCCACTTGAAACTAGCGATCTTCTTGGCATCAGTGTCAACAAACTCAGTAGCATACCTTGCAAGGTTATTGAAAGCCTGCAGGTATTCATTCAAGCTCTTGTTCCCTTGGATTAGCTTCATAAATTTAGTGTGCTTGATTGCCATGAGACCAGGAGGAATATAATTTCCCCCGAATGCAGACTTGAACTGATCCCAAGTGATTTGGGCATTAGCGAGCATAGTGGACCGATGATGACTCCACCAAATACCAGCTGGCCCATGTAGTTGATGAGATGCGTACTCAGTCTTCAGCACCTCAGTCAAGCGAAGCAGACAGAATTTCTGCTTGAGAGTGTTCAACCACTCATCAGCTTGGAGGGGCTCTTCAGCCTCCTTGAAGATCGGTGGTTTAGTGTCAAGGAAATCTTTGAAGTCGCTATACTTATTTGGTTCCAGCCCTTGGCGTGTACCATGCCCATCATGATTTGCAATTGTGCGGAGAGCCTCAGCCATAGTACACTGTCCTTCAGCAAGAATTGCCATCAATTCTGCTAGTGTGGGTGGTGGTGGTAGTGACAGATCATCATCATCACCAGCCGTACCAGTGGAACGAGTGTGAGGCATCTGTAACAATGCGCAACCAGCAATTATTGGTGATGTTAGCACATTGGAGAGAAATAATGTAATTACGCCAAACTGAATTTACTAGAGAGAATGTAAAATTCATGCAATAAAATAGAGGCAATAATTCATTCTCCAATCACCACATCATCAATTGATTACTAGCGCCATTCGCAGTGCATTCCAACATGACAAGTTTTAAATTTCACCAACTCAGATAAGCATCCCGAAGGGAGCAGATTAAGGTACATTGCATGCCAAGTTTGAATTAAAAGGTACTTCCAACATCTACCATAGTACTTGGTCCATTACACAAATGGCTGCAAAAGCTTGAACTAGTGAGACTTGCTAGCTAACTACTCATCGAAGTGGTCACTGTCCACATCAGAAACGCCCTGGACTTCTTCAGGATCTTCCTCTTCCTCTTCCTCTGCAGGTTTAGCTACATTGACATCTATCTGCATGTCCTCTTCTTCTTCATCGGCCTCAATCACTTGAGGTCCAAGATTTGGGTAAACTGGTGGAGGGTGAGGAATAGGAAACAGACGGTTGTTCAGTTGATGGTACTCAACCTGAAGCTCCTCTAGCTGCTCTTGGAGCTCATTCTCCCTTTGAAAAGCATTGTGGTTAGCCATGATCCATCATTGACGCCTTTCTTCTGCTAACTCCAGAGGTGCATCTCTATGATGGGTCACACGGTCCAACTCATGTACTGCCTCATCTCTCTCTATGGTGAGGTTCATAAGCTAGTTATGAAGCTCATCTCTCTCGCGTGCTTCTTGCCCCCACTGCTGTAGGCGATAATTTGCAATGCCCTAAATCTCATCTACCTCCAGCTGAGCTTGCCCACATGCCTCCGCCCTACGGCAATACTTGCGGGCACGCAACCTAAACTTGTGTTGGGCTGCCATTGCCTTGCTAGCTTCTTCTAACACTCTAGAGAGGGTGTCCTGCCTGACTCGGCAAAGCTTCAAGACGGCCATCATAGCACTCATTTCCACATTGTCGCTCTGAACACGTTCACCATGGCCTCGAACCAAGGCCTAGCCAGCTTCTTGAGTCCACTTAGCATCTATAGGAGCCACTCGGGGAATGGATGCAGCTGGTTCACCCACTAATTCATCTTTGAAACTCTATGCTATGTCCATAAGCACATCAAGGGCAGCAACTTGTGTGGCTTCCCATGGGCTTTGCCCATCAGACTTGGTGCTCCACCCACGCCACAACGGTCTCATGGGGTTCTGCGGCACCACCAAGGTCACATTGTACCATGGCACATCTCTAAATGGCACCATCTGCACCCACGTGTAACGGGGCACCTCCGGGTACCCAACTGAGCTTAGCACCCTCTAGAGCAAGGTAGGCGTACCAAACTGGTCCAAAAAGGTGCTGCTACAAGGAGGAAACACAGGCGTGGCCATCTGTATAAAAAGGGATCCAACTCTCATGAGAGGATTATTTTTTTGAGAGATGAAACTTAATATTTGGGATAAGCAATTATAAGGGAGGGAGTAATGCAATATGAATGACATGAGTGAATATGATGCATGCACGTTCCATACGTCCTCACAAACCTAAGAAAAGTTAAGTTCTAGTGGAATATACGGTGGCATACACACGTTCTCTCGAATAGTGGTAACTAGTCGATCTACATAGTGTGTTGTTAGCATACCTGCAGAAAATTTCATTGCAGCCCAACCCAACAAGATATAGTGCTAACAATGAAAGTAGTAAACTAAGATACTCTCCATATATACATCCCCGGATATATATACTTTGGTATCCAAAACTACCCGACAGATATACCCACAATTAAGTACCTTCATATGTACATGTATGCAACATGTAATTACTCTAGTAACCACAACTAACTCTCCCCTAGACCGATAGTTGGACGGTCATGCTCTCACAACTCACACTTACCTTGGCATAGAGGCAATTGATCCATACATTACCATTCAAGTGAATGGCACCCATGCAATAGCACGCCGTATGGATGACGAAATAGAAACAATCACTTTCCCCCAAGTTAGTAATTATATAAGCCACCTAAAAGTCCTTGTGTGGGCTACAAGGGATGTGATCACCAGCATACTATAAAATTTTAGATTTTGAAACACCTATATATAACTATAAGTTGGAAAACCATTTTTGCAACAAAAGCTTTTGTTTTTAAATACCCGTATGACATGTTTAGTGTTGAATCTAGCTCTGATGCCAGCTGTAACAGAACCGACCAATTTATAAGAGCACCAGTACAAAAACAATCGCCAAAACGATCAAATTCTCGCACTTGAGCCCATATAAATCCGGTAGTCAACTAAAACCATGAAGGATTTCAAACCAACTTGCATACAACCAAGATCATAGTAATTCAACATAACACATCACACGTTACAACATTTCACAAATAGTTTGCAGATAGATTACAACACATCAGAGTCATAGTTATTACAAACCAAGTCTTGTAAAGTAACGGAAGCAAATAGTTTAACTCACACACACGAGTTCAAATACAAGTACCAGCTTGCCGATCACATCCCACAAAAGCATTCGGATAAGATAAACAGAGATCATGCCCTTGATCTAGTCTTCGTCACCCGCTGGGTGGAGACAGTACTTACAGAAGCCCTGATAAAGAAGGTCATCTGCAACAAGAGGGAATAAACCCTGAGTACAAGAATATACTCAGCTAGACTTACCCATCGGAAACCAAAATAATTGACACCAAGGATCATGCATAGCTTAATTTAGTGGGTCTGGCTGACACTTTCTTTTTGCGGAAAAGCATAAGTAATAGTGATCAACTCTTAACCTGAGCTAGCAGTGACTTTTAGCCATTAACATGTCATCTATATTAGCACCTATACTAAGCAATCACTTGAGTAAGATGCAAACATTATTAACCATAGCAGGTATAAATCGTGGCAACATTATCATCATCATCCATTTAACCATATCGTTAAATTAATTGAATCTACATTGCCGCTGCTCAGTCAAGTTCTCACTATCCGGGAGAGACGACAATTCGAATCGATTCCTATCCAGCTAGAGGGGTATTCCTAACACAAACCCTGCTTCCCCCGTCAGGGTCGCAAACAAGTCACCTTTGGTACAATTCAAGGGTCGTGGGTCTGATCAGTGCCGCAAAATCAGAGAACCACTCTGCCATGAGTGCTCAGTGACTTAACCCGCCCTTGGGCTTACGCCAATGGCTCTTCGCACATCCTTACTACCATCCAGATTGCGGCCAACTGCTCGCATTCCTGGCCTGAATTGAGCTACTAGGCTTCACGGTCGGAACGAGTTATCCGGCCAGCTAAATGTTAGGCTACGTTCAACCTGACATAATGACGTACAGCATATCGGTCCTTAAACGACACAGACGGAGTCACTATGTCCAACCCTACACAAGACTCCGCCCGGTCTTAATTCATTATTAACATGGTTCTTTTCCATAATAACAAATATAGCCAACCGTGATCCACCTCATCCTAAAGCTCGCAGGTGACAGGAAATCACCCGACTTCTACCGCACTAAGCATGGCTAAGCATTTAACCCATTCCTGAACTTAAATAGGATTCAAGTGTGATATCTGGACAAGGATAGATATATAATGCAACAATTGGTTCAAACCAATTCCTATACTTAATGCATGTGTGTTAGCTTTTCACAATCATTTCCCAAAGGATGTTAGCCACTCAACTTGCCACGCCACTCGATCCTAGCGAAGATGCAAAGTTAGATCACTCGAGTGGCACTAGATGACCAATATGCAAACAAGTTTGCCCCTCTTGATAGTACGGCCATCTATCCTAAACCTGGTCATAAACTTCTCTACACACCTATGACCGGTGAAATGAAATGCCCTAGGTTATACCTTTGCCTTGCGCATTCCATTCCATCTCCTTCAATATCGATGCAACACATGCACCAACACGATCAACAATGATATGATCCACTTCATATCATCACATGATCATATTGGTTCATCGATCTTGACTTCACTTGCTCTTCACCGTTGCCATCGTCCATCGGCGCCAAGTCTTGCTCAAGCTTCACCGCCACGCGGTCCATCACTCCAAAGCCTTCGACTTGCCCTTCACGCTTGCAACCGGTCCATCAAGCCAAGTCTTGTCTTGATCTTCTCCACCTTGATCACATGACTCAATGTCATGTCTCATGTGCAATAAGCTCCTTCATCATCACATGTGTGAGCTTTGCAACATCTCCAAGCCATTTTCACCTCCATGGCATATGTTGCTCACACACATGTACCTATGGACTAATCACCTGTGTATCTCACATAAACACAATTAGTCCACCTAAGTTGTCACTCAATTACCAAAACCAAACAAGGACCTTTCAGCATGGCGGACGGCGGAGGGAATCATATGCATTGCAAAGCATTTGGCCTTGGTGAGAACTTTGTTATGCATTCACTAAAACAAGTTTATATTTGTGTGGTATGTGTTGAATTGTATTGTTTGAATCAAGTTCAAAGTTTGTTTGGATTTTTAATTTTTTAGAAAACCCTGATTTTTAGTGTTTAAATCCTGCCCTGAAAACTCATTTCAAAATCTAAGCACATTTTGGGGTTGAGCCTAAAAGCAAAAGTGTAGAGCTCGACAAGTTATACAAAGTTTGTTTCTGGAGTTTTCAAAGTTGTTATAAAAAATTTGAAGTAATTTGAAAAGGCGTAATTCGTTAAATGTCCCCTATTTGGAATCAAAATTTCATTTCAAAATGTAGACCGAATTAGGGGATGGTTATAAAAGAAAAGTTGTACAACTTTGAATTTTGAGCAACTTTTATTTTTGGAGATTTTTGAGTTGTTATACAAATTTGGGAGTAATTTGGATTTTAAAACGAATGGCAATTTTGTAATTATGTGGAATAGTACCACGACCACCGCCCCACCGCCGGCGTCCTTCTGCTTGGTTCCAGACGCGCCTGTGGCCGCTCTTGGCTTCGTGCTGGCGCAGAGAAGGCCACTGCGTGTTGTCTCCTTGTTCTCTTGGCCGCTCTATAAAGCTCAGACAACGTCGCCGTTCTTCCTTTCGTTGCTCTGCTTTTCCCGTCGCCCTTGCTCAACTCTAGTGAGCTCGCGCCGTCGCTATAGTGCCTTCCCCGTCGTAGCGAAGCGCTCAATAGCTTTGCCTACTCCTTGCGCGCCTAGCCATCCAACTGTGGTCACCTGATTTCACCGGGAACTCGCGGTGCGAACCCTTCTTCCTCGCGGCCGGCAACCTCTTCGTCGTGCTTGCGCTGTCGTGGTCAGCACTCTCCGGTGAGCCTTTGCTCTTGCTCAGTGCACCTCTAGCTCCGCCTTGTTCCCGAGATGCTCTATGACCGGTTGATTGCTCATTTTGTCCATCACAATCGCCTGAGCACCGCTGTCACCGAGGTTTGCTCCGCCATGGCCGCTGTGAACGTCGACCCGCGTCACCGTTGCTTCTTCGGTCTCGCTCTTTGCTCCAACGTGTTCGTGGTGAGCTGCTGAACCTTCCCGTGCCTTCTGTTTACACTCTACCGGCCTTGTTTCGCTGGTGTGGCATTGCCGAGCTGCCGCGTCCGCCATGGCCGACGCCAAGCTCGTAACTCTCTAAAATTGCTCAAGCTAGTGCCTTCAAGCGATGCGAGGTGGTGTGGGGAGTGTTTTGGTATTTGGCAGTCGCCGTTGGTCTCACCGTCGGTGAGTTTTCATCGGTCAGCGCCGTCGCCGTCGTGGTCAAAGCTAGAGGTTGAAGATGACATGTGGGTCACCTTGTCAGTGACTCAGCGTTCAAAATGAATTTTCTGTTTTTCAGATTTGAATGAATAGTGTTGTAATTTATTATTTTTGTGTAGATTTATTTAGAGCTCCAAAAATTATGAACATTTTTGTGTGACCTCTCTGTGATGAATACAATTTAGGAAAAATATGAAATATTGTTTTTCAGTAATTTTTGAATGTTATAAAAATTGCTCAATTAATTAATAAATAAGTTTTCATAATTTTTCTAGGCTTAATCCTTTATCCAAAAATTATGAAAATTGTTTTTCCACTTAGTTTTCATGTGATGAACATTTATAAAAATTTTAAGCTCAATTAGAATAATTTGATTTATTTCATAATTTTGAATTAAATAATTAATTCATAAAAGTAAATAGTAACCTTTAATGATTTAGGATTTGTTTGAAATTTTGGATTGAGTGATGACCTTGGGTCATTAGTTGATAATGATCATTGGCAATTGATGTATGTGTTACGAAAAAGATTTAGTTCGTTTGACTTACAATTGTACCGCGAAGGAAAGTTGTATTCGAATTGTTAATTTTACATCCATCATCACGCATCATGTTTCGTATTCCGCATCATGTTAAACATGGCATTGTTACTACGTGTAGTGAACAAAGGTGAACACATGGTAGTTAATCAAGTTACGGAGGAGGTTAATGCGTCTGTTGAGGTCGGATCGGATACTTGTGGAACATCGCAGGAACCTAACTTTTCCGTCAACGAAGGCAAGCCCCGGATGCATTTAACCCTACCTTGTGTTTTACAAATTTTATCGCTTTTGCTTTTATATACTGCATTAAGTGATTAGGAGTCAAGTGGAAACCTAATTGGTGCATCACCAACTTTGTTTTTCCATATCTACCTTGATTACCTGTTTTATTCGTAAATGTCTAGTTATGCTTAGTCATGCTTAGTCGGGTGATTACCTATCACTTGAGAGTTTTAAATGGATCTTTGGTTACTTATGTTATCATGAGATATGAGCATGGGAAGTAATAAATCTAGACCGGGTGGACTCGGTGTGTGAGAGCCACAAGACATGGAGGTCTTGTGAGCGGCTTCTTTCCGCCTGTGTCGATTAAGGTCCGTCCGTTGTTGAATTGCATGAGATGAGACTTTGTAGTACTAACCACATACTCTGGTAAGCCTTCACTCGGCTATTCTATTACGAGAATGGCTACTCGCGCACTAGGAGTGGAGAGATGGCGGGAATAGCGTGTACCCACGTGGCAATGGGCTGGATTGGTGGAGTACTGTATTCTCGGGTGGCGTGGACCCGTTCTTGTTTTAGAAGATCTGAGGGTAGGTTGATATATGTAAGTCAGGGACCTGCATATGTCGTGTGGTCTAGAATCCCCAGCTGGGTTAATAATCGGTTCAAATTGTCGTTGCTCCTCGGTTATGGAGAGTCAACTCAATGTTCATCATCGTAGTTAATAACTGAAACTAGAGCTAGATTTGAGAAAGAGTTTGATATGAAGTTCATGATCTCATTACAGATCATGGCAGATTCATATATTGTTCTAATGAAGTTTAAATGTTGAAATACTAAAATTTTGTAAAGAGCTTTTACGCAAAAGAACTTTGAGTATTGCTAAAGCCATACCTTGAACCCCTGAGCCTGCATTCCTGAGTCTTCTCAGTTTTTATTTTGGTTAAGTCTTGTTGAGTACCTTTGTACTCAGGGTTCATTGACCCTTGTTGTAGGTGAGCCTCATGAGCAGGTCTGTTTTGGACCTTGTTGCATGACTGTTGTTCCTGTCGATGACGATAAGTGAATGTGTGATCCTTGGGCAGGATGCTTATTTTGTGTGTTATGTTTATGTTAATTATACCACTCCACTACTACTATGGTTTGTAATAATTATCGAACTTAGTTTGTAAGGTTTGAAACAACTGGTTTGTAAATTAAGTTATCGTAAGACTTCCGCTATTTTACTCTATGTATATATTTGAATAAATGTTGTAATACTGCAATGACTCTATAATGTGATCCTGCTCAGAAATCGTGGATGATTCGAGGTTCCCCGAGGACACCCGATAGACTTCTTAAGTTGCCAGGAACATATGCATAGTTGTCAAGGGTCGTTGGACAGTGACAAGTGCATGTGGGTCCTATAATTTAGGAGGTTCTGCCACAGAATGGTATCAGAGCGATCGTTACAAAGTCTTTGTTGTATTGTTTTACAAAAACTTCAAAATGATTTGGGACAAATAGATATAACTTGTTAATTTGGTCCAAATTGGTTTTGGCTTATCTTATTTCATTCTCACCATTCCTTAATTGATTAAAAAGGGTTTGTGTGGTGGAGTAGTAATCTTATTATGCCCTATATAAAAATAACTGTGGTTTTGTACCATATAAGCCTTGATGTTTTTATTCATAAGAACGATTCATGCATCATTATTAATTCACTTATTACTTCCTTCACCCTGAGTCTGGGTTGGGTAGTGAGTTTGGGTTGAGTTATGTAATCCATCCTGGCTGCTCTTTAGATTTTGATCAAATTGCCTTAATTGGATTAATCTTGCTTCCTACAGTATGGCTCGCACCAAGGTAACGCCCCGTAAGTCTGTTGGACCTAAAGGAGTTCCTCGTCACCAACTTGCCCCTAGAAATGACGGTGCTAGCAGTAGCAGCTCTAGGCCTGATCTCTAGGCAGAGATATAGAGGCTTTCAATAGAGTTAGCATAGGCTACTAGGGATAGAGCCTTGGATACCATCCGGCTAGGCAAGTTAAAAGATCAATTGAAGTGTAGCACCACCGCTCATAAGAACTACGAGCGTATGTTAGTTCGTATGGTGGAAGGGAGAAATGAGGCTTGGCATAGGGAGGATGTAGCTAGAGCTAGAGCGCATGAGCTAGAATTTTATGTAGAAGATTTAGAAGAACATAATACTACTTCGCATGAAGAAGTCCATAGGCTGAGCAACCTCCTGGATCCAAACCATGAACCTCAAGCTGATGCAATGGACCCTGGTGTCATCATTGCTGATGACGATGAACTTGAAGAGGAGGAGGAAGAAGAAGATCCAGAAGAATTAGTGATGGTTGATGAAAGTGATAATGAAGGCGGAAATGTTTCTGGAATGGATACCGATCATGAGGTTTGATGTGGTCGAGGAGAAGAGTAGAGTTGTAAAATAGGAGATCTAGTTAAGTTAAGTAGTCTTGTTTAGGTGTGGGCTTGTGTCGCACCCGGTTTTAAGAACAAAACCAGATACACACCATATGTGAGCCCAGGAAGTCAAATCTCACATATAGCTACAAATAAGGGTAATATCAATAGACAATACTTAAATACATAACGTATTAGTATAAAGAATATAACCTCAGAGTATAGACAGCGTAAAGACAACTCCGATCTTCAAGCGAAGACTCCAAATCCACAGGGACAACTGACTGGTTGATCACAAGCCTAATTCCTCCAAACTCTAGCAATCTGGTACCCATCCGGGATTTTTATCCAAATAATTGAAAATAAAGCAAGCGTAAGTACATGTCGTACTCAACAGATATAACATGGGGTTCATGAGGCTCAAAAGGTTGACACTGGTTTAACTGCGATTAGCTTTTAATGAGTCATCTTTTATCAATGGAGTAGCAACAAGTTTATCACAAGCCCATATAAACACATGATCAGGTAAACATGAATAATGAATAGCATAAACAATTAACCATTAGTGAGCATCTTCATTATCAGTATCATCTGTGTTCATCATCTATTCCATAAATGTTCCAAGGCCGCTCGTGACCGTGAGCACGGCCGATATACCAGTTTTACACTCTGCAGAGGTTGTACACTTTCACTGTGAGTCGTGATTTACCCTTTCGCCCGAGGTGATCAGCCTCTTGACCCACTACCAAGGAAGGTCGGCAGGGTTCACTATGAAGCCTTTCAAAGGTTCGTCTAACAAGTTAGGGCCGCTAGGTTTCTGTGGCCTACGAATGTAGAGCTCCCCTTCCGACAGGCACAATGACGCACAGCCTATACACTGACGGACAGAGGCCGCACTATATCCAACCCGGAACACACCCCTCTTGCGCCATAAAGGTAACCACTAACAAGCTAGAAAAGGTCCTCATACTGAGCTAAAGCCAGAGCCATATAGCCCTCACAGCTGTACTGTAAGTCCCGGATGATCACTTACAGATAAGTCCTTAGGGAGAGGAATCTAGAGAGCCATAAAACAGCCCAATGCTCTAGCCCCCTTGTTCCATGTTGCTAGAAAGTATCTTTTAATGTTTATTGCATATTCCATTAGACAAGTTACAAGATCATGGTCTTTAACTGAGCACTAGCATCATACTACCCAATGCAATACCCCATAGGTATCAAGGTACAAGGTACAAAGTACTAGGAATTCCTTAATGGCAGTCAAGGTAGACACATGCAAGTATGAATTAAATGATTAAAGGTGAATAGGTAACAAGGATGGTCCCATGCTATACTTGCCTTAAAATACCGATCCTTCGGTAAGCTTTAATCTTCAACGTTCTTCTTCTTTTTCTTCTTGATCACCACGTATATCTCATCGACTGGATGAAATCATAAAGCACCACACAAGCATCTATGCAATCATACACGAAGCAAACAATAGATCTAAATTAGAACAGTACACCAAACATAAAATCGAGATGAAAAGTTTATAAAATGAATCTATGTCTTACTACGAACACACAGACGCGAAAGCACACTAATCGAAGCTACGATTGAAAAGATACAACTACCGAGAGATCTACTCATAAGACTATTAGCTTCATGTGTTTTAATTATATAAAAACATATGTAAGATATTTTATAGGTAATATAAATTAAGTCAAATTTAAGTTTGAATTATAATATTAAAGTAAAACAAATCATATTTTATTTATAAAACCTAGTTGCATAATTGTTAATCAAGATATGATTTAAATGATGAAATTTCAGAAGTAGTAATATTGTAAACATTGCTACTAACGCGTAAATCTCGTCGCTATGAATCTGACACAACTGGAATGGGCTTAAACGGATCTAAAACGCAGAAGATATGAAATAAACAAGATTTCCTTCATTAAAGTAATAGATTAAATCTAATCTCGAATTTGAAAAGTTGAAAACATATATAATAGTAGTATGAACATGTAGATTATGAAATTACGAACCTAACGCAAGTTGAACGGATCAAATCAGAGTTAGAACGAAGAAACGGTGGGGATCCATTATTGATTGTAAGTGGTGTATTTCTATAGTATTGTTGGATTTGTTTTTCTATAAGAAAACGGCCATAAAACATATACGTGATGTCATGTGATGTCATCAAGCTAATTGGAACAGCTAACTGGAGCAGGGCACACGGCAACAGCTGATGATCGTATAGGAGCTCAACAGATGCATGTCAGATTGTAACCTCCAAGAGACACGAAGAACAATGAATCGATTACAAAGAAAGAGGGACCTAAAATACAAAGTGATAGAAACTCACATGCAACGGTGATTTTGGTTGGAGTTCTGTGCTGATCAGACGTGGCACATGTGGATTTGATCGATCTTACAAGCATGAAGAAGAAAAGAACGCAGAGTCTTTGCTGGCTGAACTTCGTGGCCGATCGACGCTGCTGCTGGAGCAGGGGGTTGGACGGCAGCTATGCTGCTGAGGCTCCCGGGGCTGTGGAGCAGGAAGGTTGCCGGCCCCATGGACAGAACAGATATCCACGGGCAACACGTCTGCAGCGAAACAAACAGAAGTTTCAAGCCAAAATCTGGGTTCATGCGACAGGGAATAAGATAGAGAGGGTTCCTGTGGATGCGCTCGGGGATCCCCATATGGTAGTTTTGGTATGCTTTGCCCAAGGGATTGGTTGATATATATAGGAAGAAAAACTCTCCACATCCACGTCAACTAGCGATATGGTACTAATTGATGTTGCACCCTCCACGTTTACTAATAGGCCTAAATAATCATTAAAGCCCATTAGTAAATAAATGCATGGGCCTTTAGAATTTATTAGGATTATTGCACATGGGCTTTGAGCGTTGGGATAAATGAGAGATTTATTATTTTCGGAATTAATTAATTTCATGGATAAAATAATTCTAGAAAAGTCCAGAATTAATATTTAAGCCACGAAAAATACTCCGAGACCTCCGAAAATTTGGGGAAAATTCCCGGAGACACTTTGGAACATGATGAACCCAAATAAAGTATTAGGAGCTCATAAAAATATTGTTGGAAACTTGGAACATAAATATTAAGGTGAAGGAGGTAGGAATTAAATTTTAGAAAGAAGCAAAAAAAATTCCTAGAGATAGATATTCATCTCCTAAACGTATAAAAAACACATATTTTGCACATAGAAACACGAGGTGCGACCGGCATGAATGCAACAAACACGTTTCTACCCTATGATAAATTTTAAATTAATGAAAATTTTCATTTTCCTATGTTTCATGCACACAAATATTCCAAATTAAATCCTTTTAACTCTATTTTTAAAAGTGGCAAATTTTGGGGTGTTACAGCTTGTGCTTAAATAAGTAAACCTAATGTAATGTGCTTGTACTGAGCACTTTTATATCTCAATAAAAGCTTGTGAGTAAAGTTTGGTTTATTATGAACAGATGCCTCGTACTCGTGCTTCGGATATTCCTGGTTCTTCGCATGAAGAGGGTGGTGTTCCTGATCCACCACCAGTTCCGCCAACTTTAGCTGATGCTATAGTAGCACTGGTTCATGTGACCGTAGAAAATGCTCGATTGCTTCGAGAGATAGCTCAGAGTAATCAGAATATGGTGAAAGGAAACCGTGGCCGCAATTATAATAGGCAGGAGGCTATGTATGTTGATTTTACAGATACAAGACCCCCAGTGTTCACTAAGGCAGATGAACCACTAGAGGCTGATGATTGGCTTCGAACCATGGAGCAGAAATTTGATCTTATTCCATGCACAGAGATGCAGAAACCTATGTTTGCTGCTCAGCAACTTAGAGGTGCAGCAGGTGCCTGGTGGGCAAATCTAGTGGCTATGCAACCAGCTGGCATTCCAATAACTTGGGCTAAGTTCCATACTACCTTCAGAGCTCATTATATTCTAGAAGGAGTGATGGCCATGAAGCTGGATGAGTTCCTTGCTTTGAAGCAAGGGGATCAAACGGTTATGCAATATGTGGGTAGATTAAATCACCTGTCACAGTATGCATCTGAACATGTCAATACATATGCTAAGAAAAAGAAATGGTTCATGAGGGGACTGAATACCAAATTACAGACAATGATGACTGCATGTGCCAATGTTACTTATCATGAGGCAGTGAATATTGCAATTGCTTCTGAGGAAAAGTATCGGCAGCATAAGGAGATCAAGAAAAAGAAGAGTGTGCCATCTGGATCTTTTGGTGGAAATCAAAAGAGGCAAAAGATAATCTATCATCCAGTCAACCATTATCGTCCTCCTTATCGTCTACCGCAGTTCCAAGCCGGGCAACAGTCAAATGTCTGTCCTGCTATAACCTACCCGAATTCCCAATAGACAAATGCTCCTGGTGGCAATGCTCCAACGTCCCAGGGTCACAATTATCCATGTTACAATTGTGGAAGGACTAGTCATTTCTCTAGGGAATATCTGTATCCCAAGCAGGCTAATCAAAATTATCAGAAGGCCCCTGCCAATCAACAACAGGGTCAAGCACAGAACAAGAACCATAATCAGAATGCTCAGAAGGGCAAAGATGAAAGGAAGACAGGACGGGTGTTCTATATTCAAGCTGGAGAAATTCCGGAAGGGGGGCTAGTGATGATGGGTATGTTTCCTGTCGCCGATCACCCTGCTGTTATGCTTTTTTATTCTAGTGCATCTCATTCATTCATCAATAGAACCTTTGTCGTAAAGCATGCAATTCTAATTGGGGAAACAAAGGAAAGTTTCTTTATACAGTTGCCCGGGGGATGTATGTGTACTAAGGAAATGGTATACCAGGTACCCATAAACCTGGGTGGGCATATTTTTCCCACTACCATGATTATTCTCAAGGATCAAGATATAGATGTGATCTTGGGAATGAATTGGATGTATCAGCATAAGGCTGTTATAGATGCTTTGCATAGGACATTAAGGGTGAGTTTGCCTGATAGTAGTTCTCAGCTTCTTATCCAACTTCCAACCTTAAGGAGATCAGTGGAAAGAGTTTGTGCAACTTTTGTCAAGGAGATTAGAGATATCCTGGTAGTTTGTGAATTCTCTGATGTTTTTCCTGAGGATTTACCCGGTCTACCACCAGATAGGGATGTTCAGTTTAACATAGAGTTAAAACCTGGAACAGCTCCGATCTCTTGGAGAGCTTATAGGATGCCTCCTAAGGAATTAGCCGAGTTGAAGACTCAGTTGCAAGAGTTGATTGAGAAAGGATTTATTCAACCTAGTTCATCATCTTGGGGATGCCCTGCAATTTTTGTAAAAAAGAAAGATGAGACCCTGAGGTTATGTGTTGACTATCGTCCGTTGAATGAAGTGACCATTAAGAATAAGTATCCCTTACCTCAGATAGACTTGCTTTTTTATCAACTGGCCGGAGCTAAAGTTTTCTCCAAGATTGATTTGAGGTCAGGCTATCACCAAATCAAGATTAAGCCTGAAGATATTCCCAAAACGGCATTTACCACAAGATATGGATTATATGAATACTTAGTAATGTCTTTTGGTTTGACAAATGCCCCAGCTCATTTCATGTATCTGATGAATTTAGTGTTCATGCCTGAGCTAGACAAGTTTGTGGTGGTGTTTATTGATGACATCCTAGTTTATTCCAAGAACAAGAAGGAACACACAGAACATCTCAGAATTGTCCTGACCCGCTTAAGAGAACATCAATTATATGCCAAATTCAGTAAGAGTGACTTCTGGCTTAAGGAAGTACAGTTTCTTGGACATGTCTTATCAGCTAAAGGAGTTGCTATTGATCTGAGCAAAGTTAAGGATGTGCTTGATTGGAAACCACCAACCACTGTTCATCAGGTTCGGAGTTTTCTAGGAATGGCGGGGTATTACCGTTGTTTTATTCTAGATTTCTCTAGAGTATCCAAGTCCATCACTGGGTTGTTGAAGAACCAAGCCAAGTTTGTCTGGTCATCTGAATGTGAAGAAGCTTTCCAGACTTTGAAGAGACTGTTAACCATTGCACCAGTATTAGCCCAACCTGATTTGAGAAGTCATTTGACATTTATTGTGATGCTTCGGGTATTGGCATTGGATGTGTATTGATGCAAGAAGGCCGAGTCATTGCCTATGCTTCTAGACAACTCAAGCAACATGAAGAGCACTATCCCACTCATGATTTAGAGTTAGCAGCAGTTGTTCATGCTCTGAAGATTTGGCGGCATTACTTGCTTGGTAATACGTGCCATATTTACACAGATCACAAGAGTTTAAAGTATATCTTTACTCAATCGGATTTGAACATGCGATAGAGAAGATGATTAGAATTGATTAAGGATTATGACTTGGAAGTACATTACCATCCTGGTAAAGCAAATGTAGTTGCAGATGCCCTCAGTCGAAAGAGCCATTGCAATTGTCTGACAGTAAGAACAATGGGTTTGACTTTATGCCAAGAGATGGAAAAGTTGAGTATAGAGGTAATTCAACAAGGTAGTTTGACCAATATAACTATTGAAGCCACTATTCGAGACCAGATTATTGCTGCTCAGAAAGAAAACAAGGGTATAGCCCATATCAAAGAAAGAATCAAGAATGGGAAAGCGGAATGCTTCAAAATAGATGATGAAGGTGTGTTATGGTTCAAGGATCACTTAGTGGTACCAAAGGTTTCTGAGTTGCGACAGTCAATTCTTGAAGAAGCACATGCTACTAGGCTATCTATTCATCCGGAAAGTAATAAGATGTACCATGACTTGAAACAAAGGTTTTGGTGGACCAAAATGAAGATAGAAATTGCCCGATATATAGCCAAGTGTGATACTTGTCAAAAGGTGAAAGCTATACATTTGAGGTCTGCTGGAGAGTTACAGCCATTACCTATCCCAGCTTGGAAGTGGGAGGATATTAGTATGGACTTTATTGTTGGTCTACCCAAGACATCAAAAGGTTTTGATTCAATATGGGTCATTGTAGATCGACTAACTAAATTAGCACATTTTCTTCCAGTCAAGAGTATATATCCTACTATCCAATATGCCAAGATGTACTTAGCAAGAATCATGAGTCTACATGGAGTACCAAAGACCATAGTGTCAGACCAGGGTACACAGTTTGTCTCCAGCTTTCGGAAACACTTGCATACTTTGTTAGGTACCAAACTACTATATAGTATAGCTTATCATCCACAAACTAATGGTCAGACTGAAAGGGTCAATCAAGTACTTGAAGATATGTTAAGGTGTTATGTCCTTAACTATTCTAAGAAGTGGGACGAATGTCTGCCTTTGGCTGAGTTCTCATACAATAATAGTTATCAGGAGAGCATTAGAATGGCTCCATTTGAAGCACTCTATGGTCGTAGATGCAGAACATCACTGAGTTGGTCTGAGCCCGGGGAAAAAGATTCTTTGGAGTTGACCTTGTGAAAGAAACAGAAGACAAGGTTAGGCAAATACAAAGTAATTTGAAGATAGCTCAGTCCCGACAAAAGAGTTATGCAGATAAACGACGTAGACCATTGGTGTTTAACAAGGGAGATTTTGTATATCTGAAGGTATCACCAATGAAGGGAGTTACTCATTTTGGTGTTAAAGGCAAGTTGTCACCTCGATATATTAGGCCATTTCAAATTTTAGAGAGGTATGGAAAAGTGGCATATCGCTTGAAGCTACCCGAACATCTTTTAGCTGTACATTATGTGTTCCATGTTTCTCAATTGAAGAAGTGTCTTCGAGTGCCTGAGTAGAATGTTGAGGTTGAAGGAGTAGAACTTGAACCTAATTTGACCTATTTTGAATATCCTATCCGAGTTCTGGATCAGAAAGATTGTGTTACTCGAAGGAGGACAATCAAGTTCTACAAGATACAATGGAATCAACATTTCGAAGAAGAAGCTACTTGGGAATCCGAAGATTACTTGTTAGAAAAATTTCTAGAGTTTCTTGCGTCATTATAGAGTAATGTTAGTTGAGCTCGGTTGTTGCAAGTTGTGTTTTGTAAAGGGACCTTAGCTGTTTTATGGATAGATTTTGTATGTGTTCGCGTGACACATTTCCTTTTCTATTACTTACCCTATGGCTTTGAATCTCGGGGCGAGATTTCTTTTAGGGGGAAGGATTGTAACACCCCTGGTGTTTTAAAACCTAAAACAGGACATGTCATCATATGCATTGCAAAGCATTTGGCCTTGGTGAGAACTTTGTTATGCATTCACTAAAACAAGTTTACATTTATGTGGTATGTGTTGAATTGTATTGTTTGAATCAAGTTCAAAGTTTGTTTGGATTTTTAATTTTTTAGAAAACCCTGATTTTCAGTGTTTAAATCCTGCCCTGAAAACTCATTTCAAAATCTAAGCACATTTTGGGGTTGAGCCTAAAAGAAAAAGTGTAGAGCTTGACAAGTTATACAAAGTTTGTTTTTGGAGTTTTCAAAGTTGTTATGAAAAATTTGAAGTAATTTGAAAAGGCGTAATTCGTTAAATGTCCCCTATTTGGATTCAAAATTTCATTTCAAAATGTAGACCGAATTAGGGGATGGTTATAAAAGCAAAGTTGTAGAACTTTGAATTCTGAGCAACTTTTATTTTTGGAGATTTTTGAGTTGTTATACAAATTTGGGAGTAATTTGGATTTTAAAACAAATGGCAATTCTGTAATTATGTGGAATAGTACCACGACCACCGCCCCACCGCCGGCGTCCTTCTGCTCGGTTCCAGACACGGAGAAGGCCACTGCGTGTTGTCTCCTTGCTCTCTTGGCTGCTCTATAAAGCTCAGACGACGTCGCCGTTCTTCCTTTCGTTGCTCTGCTTTTCCCGTCGCCCTTGCTCAACTCCGGTGACCTCGCGCCGTCGCTGTAGTGCCTTCCCCATCGCAGCGAAGCACTCAATAGCTTCGCCTACTCCTTGCACGCCTAGCCATCCAACTGTGGTCACCTGATTTCGCCAGGAACCCGCGGTGCGAACCCTTCTTCCTCGCGGCCGGCAACCTCTTCGTCGTGCTTGCGCCGTCGTGGCCAGCACTCTTCGGTGAGCCTTTGCTCTTGCTTAGTGCACCTCTAGCTTTGCCTTGTTCCTGAGATGCTCTATGACCAGTTGATTGCTCATTTTGTCCATCACAGTTGCCTGAGCACCGCCGTCACTGAGGTTTGCTCCACCGTGGTCGCTGTGAACATCGACCCGCGTCACCGTTGCTTCTCCGGTCTCGCTCTTTGCTCCAACGTGTTCGTGGTGAGCTGCTGAACCTTCCCGTGCCTTTTGTTTACACTCTACCGGCCTTGTTTCGCCGATGTGGCATCGCTGAGCCACCGCGTCCGCCATGGCCGATGTCAAGCTCGTAACTCGCTAAAATTGCTCAAGCTAGTGCCTTCAAGCGATGCAGGGTGGTGTGGGGAGTGTTTTGGTACTTTGGCCGTCGCCGTTGGTCTCACCGTCGGCGAGTTTTCGTCGGTCAGCGCCGTTGCCATCGTGGTCAAAGCTAGAGGTTGAAGATGACATGTGGGGTCACCTTGTCAGTGACTCAGCATTCAAAATGAATTTTCTGTTTTTCAGATTTGAATGAATAGTGTTGTAATTTGTTATTTTTATGTAGATTTATTTAGAGCTCTAAAAATTATAAAACATTTTGTGTGACCTCTCTATGATGAATACTATTTAGTAAAAATATGAAATATTGTTTTTCAATACTTTTTGAATGTGATCAAAATTGCTCAATTAATTAATAAATAAGTTTTCATAATTTTTCTAGGCTTAATCCTTTATCCAAAAATTATGAAAATTGTTTTTCCACTTAGTTTTCATGTGATGAACATTTACAAAAATTTTGAGCTCAATTAGAATAAGTTGATTTATTTCATAATTTTGAATTAAATAATTAATTCATAAAAGTAAATAGTAACCTTTAATGATTTAGGTTTTGTTTAAAATTTTGGATTGAGTGATGACCTTGGGTCATTAGTTGATAATGATCATTGGCAATTGATGTATGTGTTACGAAAAAGATTTAGTTCGTTTGACTTACAACTGTACCGCGAAGGAAAGTTGTATTCGAATTGTTAATTTTACATCCATCATCACGCATCATGTTTCGTATTCCGCATCATGTTAAACATGGCATTGTTACTACGTGTAGTGAACGAAGGTGAACACGTGGTAGTTAATCAAGTTGCGGAGGAGGTTAATCCGTCTGTTGAGGTCGGATCGGATACTTGTGGAACGTCGCAGGAACCTAACTTTTCCGTCAACGAAGGCAAGCCCCGAATGCATTTAACCCTACCTTATGTTTTACAAATTTTATCGCTTTTGCTTTTATATACTGCATTAAGTGATTAGGAGTCAAGTGGAAACCTAATTGGTGCATCACCAACATTGTTTTTCCATATCTACCTTGATTACCTGTTTTATTCGTAAATGTCTAGTTATGCTTAGTCATGCTTAGTCAGGTCATTACCTGTCACCTGAGAGTTTTAAATGAATTTTTGGTTACTTATGTTATCATGAGATATGAGCATGGGAAGTAATAAATCTAGACCGGACGGACTCAGTGTGTGAGAGCCACAAGACATGGAGGTCGTGTGAGCGGCTTCTTTCCGCCTATGTCGATTAAGGTCTGTCCGTTGTTGAATTGCATGAGATGAGACTTTGTAGTACTAACCACATACTCCGGTAAGCCTTCACTCGGCTATTCTATTATGAGAATGGCTACTCGCGCACTGGGAGTGGAGAGATGGTGGGAATAGCGTGTACCCACATGGCAATGGGCTGGATTGGTGGAGTACTGTATTCTCGGGTGGTGTGGACCCGTTCTTGTTTTAGAAGATCCAAGGGTAGGTTGATATATGTAAGCCGGGGACCTGCATATGTCGTGTGGTCTGGAATCCCCAGCTGGGTTAATAATCAGTTCAAATTGCCGTTGCTCCTCGGTTATGGAGACTAAACTCACTGTTCATCATCGTAGTTAATAACTGAACCTGGAGCTGGATTTGAGAAAGAGTTTGATATGAAGTTCATGATCTCATTACGGATCATGGGAGATTCATATATTGTTCTGATGAAGTTTAAATGTTGAAATACTAAAATTTTGTAAAGAGCTTTTACGCAAAAGAACTTTGAGTATTGCTAAAGCCATACCTTGAACCCCTGAGCCTGCATTCCTGAGTCTTCTCAGTTTTTATTTCGGTTAAGTCTTGTTGAGTACTTTTGTACTAAGGGTTCGTTGACCCTTGTTGCAGGTGAGCCTCATGAGCAGGTCTGTTTTGGACCTTGTTGCATGACTATTGTTCCTATCGATGACGATAAGTGAATGTGTGATCCTTGGGTAGGATGCTTATTTTGTGTGTTATGTTTATGTTAATTATGCCACTCCACTACTACTATGGTTTGTAATAATTATCGAACTTAGTTTGTAAGGTTTGAAACAACTGGTTTGTAAATTAAGTTATCGTGAGACTTCCGCTATTTTACTCTGATGTATATATTTGAATAAATGTTGTAATACTGCAATGACTCTATAATGTGATCCTGCTTAGAAATCGTGGATGATTCGGGGTTCCCCGAGGACACCCGATAGACTTCTTAAGTTACCAGGAACATATGCATAGTTGTCAAGGGTCGTTGGACAGTGACAAGTGCATGTGGGTCCTATAATTTAGGAGGTTCTGCCACAAGTAGAAGGACGCGGCCTCTTGCGGTTGACAGCGGGTAGTGGTGCCAGGCTGGCCATGGCGTGTGGCAGCCACGTGGTGGCAGAGGCCTGCGGCCGGTCGGCCACTATGCCGGTCTAAAATTTTTGATTCAGCGTTCATCGGTGCCGACTGACAGCGCAAGTTCCTCGCTCCATAACTCCTAAACCATGATGATCTAGCTCATGGCATAGTTGATAAAGTTGGAGATCTAGGTGAGGACTACAACTTTTCCAATTGTAGCTAGAGCTAGTTCAGCTTGGTTAGTGAGATACAAGGCTCCAAACATCAACACATGAAACTGAAAATCAGTTCCAAGACTTAGAAAATTTCTGAGTTTCTAAATAGACCTCAAAACTAACTTGTGGACCCTTTTTGAGCATGTTCTGCAAATTTTCATCAGATGGTCATAAAATAACTTTTGTTCCTTATAAAATTTCCTACAACTTTGCTTAAGGTTGCTCAGACATGCAAACACTCTAAGCTATACTTTTTAAATAGTCAAACAAAAGAGCTCTAGGGGTCAACACAAGTCAAACCATTACTTGAAAGCATAATTAGGCAATATGGTCAACATGAACATTGTTCCTAATGACATTCTAAGTGTAGCTAAGTTGTTTAAGAGGATAATTAGCTACACCACACATTGATCACACAAAAGTCAAGCATCACATTTATCGAAACAAGGAAGAACAAGTGAAATGTTACTTTTGTTTCAAAGCTATGTTTCATATGTTTCATGAGTTTGTGGCATAGTACTAACTAACCATGTTTCACTAAAGTATGTGACATGTTTTAAGAGTGAGTTGGACATGTTGCACTTGAGTGTTGCACACTATTCATTTCATAAAACAAACACACATGGAATATAACAATATGTTGCAATGTTTCAAAAGCATGTTTCAACAATCCAAGCTCATGAATGGATGAATGATGCTCATGTTTATGAAATGCAAGTGCAAATGTGGAAGCCAAACACCTAGGGTGTTACACCTACCGAACTCCTGCCACCACCGCGCGCTCATGGTCCTCCATCAGGAGAGTCTCCCTGAAGCGGGCCTCCTCCGTCTCATGGTGGGAGGCCCCCAACTACTTCTCCAACGCTGGCAACAAGACGGTGAGAAGGTCAAAGGTAGCGAACAACGAACAAGATGACAAGATGAAGAGCATCCTCACCCACGATGTGGGCCTAGGCATCAGCGTCTGTAACCTGCACGATGGCAGTCTCCCTCTCTAAGGCCATGAGGGCTACCCTGATGGCATCAAGGCAGCGCTCTAGCTAACCCACCTCGTGGGTGGTGTCAGAATAGCGCTGGCTGGCCTCATCCGCCATGTGGGTGAGCTCATAGAACTCACGCCGATCATCCAAAGAAGACAATGAGGACAATGAACTTGACCCCCTATGGGTGGGGTTACAACACAAGTGGCCCCTGTGGCCCCTCTGGACATGGCATGGGAGGCAGCCCTAGGAACATGTGTGATCAATATAGGTCAAACCTCAAACTAAAACATCACATGAATACTTACCCTTGCTCATGCAGGCAAGCCTGAAGACATGGTGGTAGCACACCGGCCTCCGACGACTCCTCCCATGGCCGCTTACCGCGATCCATTCCGGCTGACGAGGAAGGAACTACGAGCACGTAAAAGCAAAAACAAGGGAGTAGCAGAGCAGGTTACTCAAAGCGGATGCCCTCTCTGCCATACCACTCTAGCATATTTATAGCCACTGTGGACACTTAAAATGCATGTGCACGCACTCACATTTACTAACCACCTAGGATGGTTGCCCACGCAGTGGCGCGAACTAACTAAGCATCGCACATTACCGCTCTTTATCATTTTGATTTGCACACATGACTGCATGTTAGTGGGCGCCATTGTGCCATGATGTGATCGAGGAGGCCAATCGCCCCCCCAAGATCGTGCACATAACGACCCACCACACCCATGACCCCGCGTCGTGCTTAGGAAATCCACTCTTGGTCTAGCCCTTAGAAGGGCTCGAGGCCACCAAGGGTTAGGGGCAGGGCGAGATGAGCCTCTACGTCTCTAATCGGTGGTGCGAAGCCACGTGACCATCTCTCTCTGTGTTTGAGTCATCCGCTTTGAAGTTACCTAGGTTGACCCCCTCTGGGGGAGGCATCTTGATCTTTGACCGCTGCGGAGGTGGTTATGGACTGATAGGTTTGATGGCCAACGATTTATGGGATGTCTCTCGACGAGGCACAACCGAACTCCATGTTGATTGGGGAGGATATCGGGTCCCGCTCGAATTAGCCATCAACCCTGGTGAGGTGCATCGCTCCGACCGCGTGGTTATGGTGGACATGCCTCTCCACACGTGGGGTGAACCAAACCCGCCTATCGCAAGGCAACATGACCTCTTGAGGTCAACAAGGACACCTAGGGAAAAGCAGAGTCGGGTCCCCATGACCCCGTAAGAGGTCAAGGCCAAGCCATGACCAACTCCTCCCTACGTCCCAGGTCCTAGACCTAAGGCTAGATCTGAAGACTCATAAACCGTCAAAGGTCCACAACCTCTATGGGAGAGATCGATGAAGCAAATAGCCAGGATAGCATAGCAGTGTCTCCTTCGTGGAGCAATGTGAAGTACAAAATGTGATCATGGCTCGATCACGTGGAAGAAATAAAAAGTCCAAGACCTATTAGCCACCGCACGATCACAGAAAACCTAGTGACCATGCAAAAATAGGTCGGGGAGACGATTCCTTGCATTGTTAGGCCAAAACAGACCTTCCGGTGACCCTAGACAAAGGCACGACCCTGGCCTCAAGGTCTAGGGGCTCGCTGAGACTATGAGGGAACCCCAAAACTTAGGGGAAGCCTCTCCTATCTTAGCACCTTCGGATACAAGAGCGGACGAGCCACCCACAAGGTGCTAAGACCAGGTATCACCTCGATGGTGACACCACAAAAAGGTCCAGAGGTGAACACCGTGACCACAAGGGGTGGCAAAAAACCCTTCGCGAACCTTCTCGCCGCACCATAGCCTCTGTATCGAAGCACGTAGAAGAGGGTAGGGTCGGCAGGTTTAGAGAACACCACCATCGTGCCCTGGAAAATGGAGGGGAAACGATGAGGCATCCATAGTTTTTCGAAGATGCTAATCGTGGCCACTGGGACTAGTGTTTCAGTGACGCAAAACCTAAAGGGCCTAGGAGCTGCTGGAATCACTGAGCCCAGAAAATGGTCCGAGCACCTCCCCAACCCTCTCCTACTCATAAAACTCCTAGCATCAATTGTTGGAAGGGGCTACGCCGGCCTCCGGCCACCGCAAACAACCCTCAGTGGGCCGCACGATTGGAACCCCACGGTTCTCTTCGAACTTCTCTCTCTTCCCCCTTTTTCTTAAAGCCTGACCTTTCAAAGGATGGCTAAAGGCAAAACATGGATGTGGTTGAAGGTGGTTTGAACGGTATGAGGGCACCTATTTATAGGCCCGAAGTCGGACTAAGCAGCCTGAGGCCCCCATGCCACATGGCGCACCATGGGAGGCCGCAGCTAATGTCAAACGCCCGCATAGGGTTAGGGAAACCAACTCTCTCAAGGGCAGGGCTGGCAACAACGTCAATAAGACCACTCGTCTCTACCTAGGTCACGAACCCCGATACGCAGCGCACTGACATGGCAGGGCTCAACAGTCACATACCGCACCAATAGGGTGCCCTGGTAGGACAGGACGTAACAGCCACCTACCACATTGAATGCACCAGCCCGCAAAGGGGTCGAGCGCCGAAGCTCGAGCCTACCACAACTATGAACCCACACTCAGCACACCCATCTCAGCGCTTCTACGATCACTTCGTGATCACAAAAACGCTCGGGGGCTACTATCGGGGTTATGATCCCCGGGTGTCTCAAGGCATCGAATAAGATTCACATAAAGCCGGACAGCCAGCGGTACTGAAGCCAAGCTTGAGCCCAAATGGCCGAGGCCCAGCTAAGCTAAGCGGACCAGGCCAATCACTGAAGCCAGGGTCAGCTACGACCCCTTCCTCTTGGCTTAGCCGCACGCTACACGGCAACTCACGACCTCTTGCCGCAAGGACCGAGGGGACATCGGTCACCTCGGTCTGGTCAGACTCCATCCCTGCGCCATGCAATAGAGAAAAGACAACACTGCCAAGTGGTGATGGCAGGTACAGAGAACCACTGTCCAAATACACCCCAACAAGACGTTTGTACGATCCCACCCGCTACGGGATGGGATCAACAATTATGGCCTTGACTTAGAGGCCATCCAAGCCAGCGCAAGCCACGACCTCGAAACTCGAGATCTTGGCCACCAACTCCACAAGCAGCAAGACGATCGACGACCCGAGGGCTACTACCAACTCTTGTATGACGCCCACGAACGATCAGGAGGATGACGAAGACCATGGTAAGACCACGTCGCGCAGAACGGCTAGCGAAACACCACCGTGCCCACAATACCGCCATGACGGGCACTATGGCACCATGTCATGCCATGCCACGACATGAGCACAAGACCATGACGACAACCACGTCCAGATGTGCACCACAAGATGGTGTAACTTGCAAGCCAAGTTAGCTAGCCCCCTCCCTTAGGCTCATGACCCCTCGGTCGAGAGAACCTCCTTCTTTGTAACCTAGCCCCGGACTCTACATATGGACAGCCAAGGCCTCCTTTTAGGGCATCTTGATCATCTCATCCCATCATTCTAATTCTCACCAGGCTCTCTAAGCTTTCCTCCGGGTAGCCCTTATCCTAACTCTAGCTCTCCTACCTCTTTCACTATTCTTGCACCCCTATTGTAAGAATTTTAGAGCATTCAAGTGAGAAACACGCACTCGATCATCTCTAAGACTGGACGTAGGGCTCCGGTCTGAATCAGTATAAATCCTCATGTCTTTTAGATACTACTATCGTCTTCCTGGAGCAGCACGGCATTCGTATAATTTACTAGTCCGGTTTATAAAATACCGACAAATTTACTAGATAAATACATGTGTGTTGCAAAAAAACAATGATACGATAAACATGAGTTATATTATTATGAAAAGAATCATTTTTGAACATGATGTTTGGAACATCAATATTATAAATTAAATTTTATGCATATCTAAAACTAAAAGAAGCAATTATGTCCTAATTGTATCCTCTGACAAAACCTAAATGCCACATCTTCTTAACAGCATCCTAAGGTTATTGACTCGGCAAACACCAGCAATCAAGTAGTTCTTGCAATTCTCCTAGTTATGTTGGTAGTATCCTGCATATACATATTTGTTAATATTTAAAGCAAGAGTACTTTCGACCATACGGAGAAAAAAAATGTATTGTTGGGAGATGTTACCTCGAACCTCTTTTACAGAGAAAAAAATATTTAGCAAAATACTAAAAATATAGTACTGGATGAAATGATAAAGTTGATGCAAGCAGGTGTTGTTGGCTGGTCCAGCGTCTAGGTAGCACGTACAGTACCTTGATGAAACATACCAGATTTGCACGTATTTTTGTTTTGGAACTAAATAAATGGCGAGGTGGCTGGGTCTATTTTGTTGATTCTTCTGCCGAAATTAAAAAAGCAACGAGGTCAATGACGGATCCGGTGGGGGCGAGGGGGCTCAAGCTCTCCTATCACCGCTGATCCGATGGAGCCTCCTAGAGCCTTTCCAAGAATTCTTGCCATGGTGTTTACACCAAAATTTGGTAAGCTTATCCTGGAAAGGAAGAGATCGGCCGATGATGTCAAAAGCGAGAAAATTTTCTAATTAAGAGATATTTATAAGCCAGCCAAGCAATATTATTTAATTAATTTGAGAAAGACATGACGTCCAGGTGCATATTAGGATGAAAGAAACAAGGACACATATCAAACAAGGAGGCTTCATCAGTAATAATTCTACATAAAGGAAATTAGAGTCCATGTATCTTGGTATTTCTTTTTATCTAGACATGTTCGTTTTGGACTCTTATCAGCCCAGGGTATAAATATAAACCCCTGGCTATTGTATCAAACACACAATCAATCTAATACAAGCTACTTACTTTTTTCGGCTTCGGCCACCCCTTAGGAGTAGAAGTAGAGTAGATCTCGGCGAGTTCTTCAGCAAGTACGGCCGCATCGATCCGGTCGACCTCCACTGCTTGTCTGTAAGTACCGTCATGACTTATATTTCTGTTTGTACGGCTGTATCGATCTAGTCGACCTCCACTGCGACTCTAGTATAAGCTAGTTATCGACTCTTGTCTAGTTTAAGTATGGCTGCATCGATTCAGTCGACCTCCACTGCTCGAACTATATTAAGGTCAAGTTATCAGCTCTATCTAAGGGTGGCGTTCCTTCGGATAGATTCATTAAGTTATCAATATTGCTTATTGCTTCCATTATTTATTTAATTACAGCAATATCACTTCGCCCGATTGAAATTGATCTAGATCGGTCTTATATCTTTTTTTACCCATCGTTTGTTAATCTAAATTTGATCTAATCTGTACTTTAAATGATGAGTTATGTTTTATCGGTTGTTTTATGTCAATCTTGATCATGCATAGTGTGCGGTTAAGGCATGTCTGATCTTGAGTAGATCTTTTGGCTAGTGAAAACTGTTCCATGGCCCGTTATCACGGCCTGTGTGATTCTGCCTCACACCCCACTATTAGCACTATAGAGTGGGGATCGTTATTTGGTAGATCTGTTCCTGATAGGATATGACCTTAACTGTGCGCTATGCCTGAATCGACTATTTTAGTCGATATCGAGTGCTTTTACGAACAGTTCACGTCATGAGACGGTTGAAGTAGAGACAGGTTGAAAGATGTGTTAGGTCCATGATCTTATTATTGTATTACGGCCTGCATGATTCTGCCTCATGCCCCACTGATATTAGTAATAAGTTAGGGTCGTCGAATCTATTGTTGTTTCTACGTCCTGCATGATTCTGCCTTATGCCCCGCTGGTCATAGCGATAGATGAGATCTAATATGTTCATTAGATTTATCTTTATTAAATAGTTAAATGACGATGAGTTGTTTCATTTATACAAAAGGGATTTAGTTACTTGCAGTCATTGGCTTAGCATAAACTAATCATTGCTGACATCCTTTTATCATTGACTAATGTTTGTCTAAATAACGAGATCTATCCTGAGCGATAACCGATTTACCTTCCATTAGCTTTAATTGATTCATCTTATTAAAATGCTGGAATTGACTATTTAGTCGATTTCCTTCCGTATCGACTCTTAGAGCCACACATTCGGGACTGTCTGGCAACACCAGCATGTTCTGTCTTAAATTATTGATTAGCTTTCTCTCCTTGTCAATTGTAGGGTCAAATTGACTGGCACGTCTCGGGAGGAGTGCGTAGGATCGACCACCTCTATACTTAAGCTAGGCGAATCTCCAGCTCCATCGAGCGGACCCTTCCGGCTTGCTCATGTGCTCTCGGCACGGGACAAAATTTCGTGCATAAGTTCTTGGCACGTCCGGTGGGACCCCACGATCGTCATGGCGGTTCACAACAACAACGACTTCTTTATGGTACATTATGAAGATCTACCTGATGGAGATAAAGATATCATTAGCAAAGCTATAGAAGAATTTCAGAACAAATGTTTATTGTCCTACACCAAAACACGTGACAACACAATTGTTCAGAAATATCCACTATCAAGAGTTCTATTACACGGGCAGATAGATACAATTGAAGCTGAAGACAGGCGTTTATTTACGGAAATTGTAAACAAATCCACTCATGATGCCATATCAAGCCATAATGAAGCTTTCTTGGACACATTCCACAATGCCATGAAGGAGGCGGTTCATGAGTTTCCATTTGGTCAAGGTGGGCCGGCTTATTACAACATTCTACATCCGTCGACCCAAGGGACTAATCAAGTCGGTACCAGCCATCAAGAAGCAGCACCAGCTGGTAATGATGATGTCCAGGCAGTTTAGGGTTCATCTGCATAAGCTTAAGGTACTACTATGAATCAGACGCAGTATAATCCTAGACTGTCAGTGCAGCATGTGCAACAGCCGGCGGGGCAAGATCAGAACTAGGTGATTAATTTTGACACATCAGGCGACATACCATCATCGGCTCAAAAAATAGCACCATCAATTCAAAGGATCCACAGAGATATAGATCCTCATGTCTATAATCAGAGACTTCAAGCAGCAAACCAGCAAAGGACCCAGCAGATAGAGATTCCATAGGGGTATCATTGTGGCACAGATTATAACACCCTTCACATGATTCTG
The DNA here is from genome assembly GCF_019320115.1 of Miscanthus floridulus. NCBI lineage: Eukaryota > Viridiplantae > Streptophyta > Magnoliopsida > Poales > Poaceae > Miscanthus > Miscanthus floridulus. The sequence goes on along the minus strand of NC_089584.1, from coordinate 79,636,557 downwards.
AATCCAGGGTATCAGGGCACACATGATTTCAATCCACAAATGGGTCAACAAGTACAGAGAAATCCAAATTCACATGCTGACGAGTTATTGCTAAAGGTTATCAAGATGATGAAGAATCAGTTCGGTCTAAAGCCAAAAGGGCTGACCTTTTTGTACAAACACCCATACCCAGAATGGTATGATTTGGTCGCTCTTCCTGCAAATTAAAGGCTTCCAGAGTTTGCTAAATTCACTAGCCAAGACAGTACAAGCATAATAGAACATGTCAGTCAGTATCTTACACAACCGGGTGATGCATCAGTTGAGGAGGCCCATCGAGTTTGTTTCTTCTCCTTGTCCCTGTCAGGGCCAGCCTTCACTTGGTTTTCATCACTGCCGGTCAACTCCATTACCAACTGGGCTGACCTCGAGAAGAAATTTCATACATATTTTTATACTGGGACTGGAGAAAAGAAGATTACCGATCTAATAACTATAAGGCAAAAGACTAATGAATCGGGCACTGAGTTTGTTCAGAGGTTCTGAGAAACTAGGAACTTATGCTTCTCATTAAACTTAGTTGATGATCAGATAGCTGCTTTAGCCGTTCAAGGAATACTGCCAATGTGGAAAGAAAAACTACTGGGACAAGAATTTGATAACTTGGGTCAACTGGCTCAACGAGTGGTAGTACTCAATAGCCAATTCCAGAGTATGCACAGAGATACCCGATTCTAGAAGAGTACCACAGTAGCCGAAGCTTATAATCCATACTCAGTCGATGACGGCTATGAAGATGAAGAGGAAGAGGTTGCTGCAGCTGAATGAAATTAGGGCAAAAAGACAGTAATGGTGCCAAATCCATGGGGAAGAGGAGTCGACGAGAGCTATGACTTTGATGTCACAAAATCAGACAAGCTCTTTAATTTCTTGCTTGAAAAGGGACAGATTAAGTTGCCCGATAATCATGTTATGTTGCCCCCTGATCAGTTGAAGAATAAGAAGTTCTGCAAGTTCTATAACGCGACTTCTCATTCCACTAATGAATGTAGAATTTTCCGGCAGCATATACAAAGGGCCATTGATCAAGGAAGGCTCAAATTTGATACGCCTCGAAAAATAAAAGTTGATGATAATCCTTTCCTAGGAGATCAAAACATGGTCGATGCTAGGTTGCTCAAAGGGAAAACTAAGGTCCTAACATCAACCAAATCAAGAGAAGCTGGAGCAGTCGATCCCAAGAGGCAAATATCGACCGACGAATACAAAGAAATTAAAAGACGTCGCGATAAGCAAAAGAGCTGATATGAGCAAGGAGAAACATCAAAAGCAGGGGCGACAAAGCCGCGGGTTACATCTCGAATTCTGTTGAATAAATGGCAGCGGCAAAAGGAAAAGGATTATCAGCGTTGGTTGGAAAAGCAAGAATACCAACGTGAATAGGAAAAAGAGAGATATGAAAGAAAGCAGACTGAATTGCATTGGAATTGTCCTTTCTTCCGACATTGCTGGAACGAAGGTTTGAAGTTGCCTACCAGGAGTAACTGTCCAGAGTGCAGCGATCAGTATTGGAAGTTTAGGCAATCTCAAACCAACTGTCGGTCTATCCATGCTCAAGATGCATATCACCATAATAACATAGATCGGCGCTTAAAATGGAAGTATTCATAGTCGGCTAGGAAAAAGAGTTGTCGATCAAGATTGGGCTGATTATGAAGAAGAAGGCAACAAGAGATAATATGTTTGGCAGGAGGGCCAATCATGTCCAGGAGGTTTAACAAGAAGCCAGAAGAGAAGGGTGCAACGCCTAAGGAATAAAGAGTTAGAACAGGCTCAAGCATTCGGTAAACCTCAAGTATGGCGTGCTAAGCAAACAGCTGATAGAAAGCAACCATCGGCCAATATTCAAATGGCTTTTCTGTTGCCATTAGAATTCAGAGCTCCGACAGATCAAGAAGTTTATTCGGATTTTGATGAATCGGAGTATAAAGAGATAGTTGCCAAGCTGACAGTTATACAGCAAGCTATATTTGATAAACCAGTCAAACATTAGCACTTAAAGGCTTTATATGTAAAAGGTTTGGTTGATGAGAAGCCGATGAATAAGATGTTTGTGGACGGAGGTGCTTCTATCAATTTCATGCCTTACACCACTTTTTGTAAGCTCGGCAAGGGACCAGGAGATTTGATCGAGACTGACATGATGCTTAAGGACTTTGGGGGTAATGCGTCTAAGACCTAAGGGGCAACGAATGTCGAACTGATAATCGGGAGTAAGACTCTGCTCACCACATTCTTCGTCATCGATGGAAAAGGGTTTTACAGTTTGCTCCTTGGTCGTGATTAGATTCATGCGAATTATTGTGTACCATCGACCATGCATCAGTGTTTGATCCAATGGCATGGAGATGATGTCGAGCTGGTTCGCGCTAACGAGTCTGTGAGCATCGCAATAGCCGATCCAGTTTTTGGGAGCTAGCAGACTTTGAATGCTTTTCTGGCAAGTAATGGGAAGGAGGCCTCATTAAAATCAGCAATGAAAGCCAACAGCCGATGCAAGCAATCAGCTCTGAGAGTTTGTTTTAGTAAATAGTCACGGCTTCACGTCAGCCATTGGATTAAGGAAGAATAAGCATTGGTCCTGAAGATAGGCTTAGTCCGATGTATGTGGACGCTAAGTCAAATCATAAGTGCTATTCAGAGTTGATAGATCTATTACAAAAAGTTTTGTTTCGCTTAATGAGATGCTTGGACTGGATTGATCGATCGTTTAACCTTCGGTCTGAAAAGTTATGGTGCAACCTATCAATAGCAATCGACGAAACAAATTTGAAGGAATATTACCCTAACATTTGATCAACACTTAATAGCCGATTCGTTTAGTCATTGGCTCTAATAGCCGGTACCAGAAGGGTATCGCCTCTAGTTCAAAAATAAGCCTAAAGATGTGAAAAAACCAATACGATACGTATCACCTATAGAGCACAAACAAAAATAAAGATAGTCATGACAACAACAAGGGCGTCTGCACTACTATGATGTACCTATAGCGCGCTCAGCGGCCAACGCAGGAAGCCTCTTGGCCAGCCCTGACCTTTATTGTAGTTTGTGGCTTCAGCAAGTGAATTTTTCACAGTGCTCTTTCTGTGTTCTCAACTTGATCTGATTGCGAGACTTCTGAAACTGATAATCACCTTATTAAAAGGCAGTAGCAATAAATAAAAGATTGCTCGCAATCGGCTCAGGATTGGACGATCAAGACATCAAGCCGATAGAGCCCTTTATGTAGTGCATGCAAGTCAGATTTTCATGCATATATATACATGATGTATGTGGGCACAAAAAAATGAGTCAGATCTTGGAAGTACGTGCGGTCTTGCCATATCATATGTTTGATTGAGAATGCAGAGATCATCAGGCCGACGAAGTCTAGCTGATATGTACATACTGGGAGAAAGTTCGAGCAAAGGCATTCATTGGTTCAAAGCGGAGGTACGCATATTCTTTATTTTATGCTTTTTCTATCACTTGTGAATAATCTATCATAGGGAAAACATGATATCTAAGTAGTTGATGAATGAGATATGGTATGATGAAAGAAATCTTACTTCTTTTTGCAAAGTACATGGGAAATTTTCTTACAAAAATTTAAAATCAATAGCTTGTCTCCTCAATGATGTTGAATTTCCTACCAGAGCCATATATTAGTCACATTAAAAACCTTCCACATAAGCTGCTTGCTCTGTATTGAGTTTTGTTAAGTTTTGTTGACCCTTGCTGAGAGATTTATCATGTTCCCAAGATCAAGATCACTTACACGCCACATATATGTGCTGCTTCTATACTGGAAGTACGCAAAAACATGTTCTTCATCCACCTCAAAATGTTCTGCTCCTACACTAGGAGAAGACAAAAAAATATGTTAGGTTTTATTAGAATAAATGCTCTAAGTTCTTGATAATATTTCTCTCAAAAAATTGTTATAAAGAGAGACATGGGTTATGCAAAAATATATAAAAGATGGATACAAAAGAAGTCCAAAATAAATAAATAAATAAAGGGAAAAAGAAAAAAGATGAGGAAAGATAGTCCATGTTCTCGCAAAAATATTCCGTAAGAGAGAAATGTATTTCAAAGAGCATAGTAGAATTAGGTTAGCCACCAAATATTCCACGCACATGCACATCTTGATCTAAGAGTATGACATTTCTCTCATTGGATCCAGGATTTGATCTTACAATATATGCAAGGTAAGTACGCTACATATTTTATCCCTACCTAAAACTCCACATAAGCTTTTTAGAAGTAGGATAAGAAGAGATAAAACAATGCTTTGACGAGGAACTATACACATTGAGCGATCTAAGAGAATCATTTGAGGAGCAAAGCTATGTTTTAATTTAAAAATCTTTTAAAAACCCAAGTTTTCTAAGTAGGGGAAGCGAGGATGACTAGATTCTAATCCATTTCATTCCTCAACCACCCAAGATGGTATGGTAGACACTTCAAAGTTCACATGTGTAGGTGAGGCTTGAAATAAGCATATTTCCGTACTGCTGGTTAACTTGTATTGCTATGATCGAACTTGGAGGGCCAGCTACTAATTGGGTAAAGCAGATGAATGAAGATGCAGAGAAAGATCAATTTTGAAGTTATCAAGATAAAAAAGAAGATGGAGCCGATGCAGCTTTCAGTGATTGCGATCAAATGTCATCGGCTAGGGAAAAGAAGACCATTGGATTAAAATAGTTCGAAGCATGAAAACTCATACTTCGAACTAGGGGGCCTGTATTTACACCAAAATTTAGTAAGCTTATCCTAGAAAGAAAGAGATCGGCCGATGATGTTAAAAGCGAGAAAGTTTCATAATTAAGGGATATTTATGAGCCGGCCAAGAAATATTATTTAATTAATTTGAGAGATACATGACGTCTAGGTGCATATTAGGATGAAAGAAACAAGGACACGTATCAAATAAGGAAGCTTCATCAGCAAGGATTCTACATAAGGGAAATTAGAGTCCATGTATCTTGGTATTTCTTTTTATCTAGTCATGTTCGTTTAGGACTCTTCAGCCCATGGTATAAATATAAACCCCCGACTATTGTATCAAACACACAATCAATCCAATACAAGTTACTTACTTTTATCGGCTCCGGCCACCCCTTAGGAGTAGAAGTAGAGTATATCTCGACGAGTTCTTCAGCAAGTACGGCTGCATCGATCCAGTCGACCTCCACTGCTTGTCTGTAAGTACCGTCATGGCTTATACTTCTATTCGTACGGCTGCATCGATCCGGTCGACCTCCATTACGACTCTGGTATAAGCTAGTTATCGACTCTTATCTAGTTCAAGTACGACTGCATCGATCCGGTCGACCTCCACTGCTCAAACTAGATTAAGGTCAAGTTATCGGCTCTATCTAAGGGTGGCATTCCTTCGGATAGATTCATTAAGTTACCGATATTGCTTATTGCTTCCATTATTTATTTAATTACAGCAATATCACTTCGTCCAATCGGGATTGATCTAGATCGGCCTTATATCTTTTTTAACACATCGTTTGTTAATCTAAATTTGATCTAATCTGTACTTTAAATGATGAGTTATGTTTTATCGGCTGTTTTATGTTAATCTTGATCGTACATAGTGTGTGGTTAAGGTATGTCTGATCTTGAGTAGATCTATTGGCTAGTGAAAACAATTTCATGGCCCATTATCACAGCCTGTGTGATTCTGCCTCATATCCCACTGTTAGCACCGTGGAGTGGGGATCGTTATTTGGTAGATCTGTTCTTGATAGGGTATGACCTTAACTGTGCGCTATGCCTGAATCGGCTGTTTTAGCCGATATCGAGTGCTTTCACGAACAGTTCACGTTACGAGACCGTTGAAGTAGAGATAGGTTGAAAGATGTGTTGGCCCCATGATCTTATTATTGTATTACGGCCTATATGATTCTGCCTCATGCCCCACTGATATTAGTAATAAGTTAGGGTCGTCGAATTTATTGTTGTTTCTACGGCCTGCATGATTCTGCCTCATGCCCCACTGGTCATAGTGATAGATGAGATCTAATATGTTCATTAGATTTATCTTTATTAAATAGTTAAATGGCGATGAGCTGTTTCATTTATACAAAAAGGATTCGGTTACTTGCAGTCATTGGCTTAGCCTAAACTAATCATTGCTGATATCCTTTTGCCATTGACTAATGTTTGTCTAAATAACGAGATCTATCCTGAGCGATAACCGATTTACCTTCCATGAGCTTTAATTGATTCATCTTATGAATATACTGGAATCGACTATTTAGTTGATTTCCTTTCATATCGGCTCTCAGAGCCGCACATTCGGGACTGTCTGGCAACACCGGCATGTTCCGCCTTAAATTACTGATTAGCTTTCTCTTCTTGTCAATTGCAGGGTCAAATTGACTGGCACGTCTCAGGAGGAGTGCGCAAGATCGACCACCCCTGCGCTGAAGCTAGGTGGATCTTCAGCTCCATCAAGCGGACCCTTCCGACTTACTCGTGTATCCTTGGCATGGGACGAAATTTCATGCCGACACATGGCTGCTCCGAGAAGGAAAGGCTAGAGATTGAAGATGACGATTTTAGCCCTTCTAAACTTTCATCCAAGTTCCGTCACTAGACGAGGTCGGCACATTTCATTTAAGGCACCTTCAACAGTGAGCTCTCAATAACTTGCCATATCAGTACCAAGATTATTCATTTAGGGCCCCTCTGAAACGTGGAAATAGAAAACACATGAATAAGAAAAAACATATAAATATGATAGGAGTGCACGTAGAAAATGGAGGATTTAGAAACATAGGAATGTTGTATAAATGGTTGTTTGACGAATAATATAGGAAAGCACATAAAACAAAAGTACAAGGTTAGAAAAATAATAACTACGATTTTATCTTCAAAGAGCAATATTATTTTTCATTGAAAAATAAATGGGGCGAGCGTTTTCAGCATGAACAAGAAGCCGGCTTGTTTTTTCAGCTGGGATAGTATTTTTCTCTCGTAGCAGATAAGTATGAACCGTGTTTTCATCATGAACGGTGTTTTTTTCCCCTAGCCGAACACTCCCGTGGACGGCCTCCCGACAACCGCTGACGGCCTCGACGGCACCGGGCTTCGACTGGCGGCCTCGCCCGGCCTACCTGGCGTTAGGCATTCGGTATCGCGCCTGCGCTCGCACTGAGGTTGCGAACTGCCGCCGCCCCCGGCCTCGCCTGCGACGGAGCGACAACCATCGGCCATGCCCGGCCTTCTCAACGGCGGGGGCCGTGTTTGGCCTGCCCAGCGTCCGGAGGCAGGTACTGCACGAGGAAAGTAGAGCGACGGGAGGGAGAGAGAGACGCAAAAAAGCAACCAATTGCAAACTGCGTACCCAACGTGGACTTCGTAGATCGCCCCCACGCGGACTCTGTAGAGGGGGCAGAGCGGAGTGGGAGGCGAGTGAAGCGATAGGACGATAGCAATACATTACCGGAACCAAGAAACGGCACCGCCCCCGGCTAGCACCTTCCCGCTAGACCTAGGTGGCGGCATACGTGCCCACGCAGAGGGCGGCGGCACGGCGTAGACCGGTTGCGTCGGAGGCGCAGCCGCCCATGAAGGGGACAGGAAACAGAAGGAAAAAAAAAAGGTTGAGAGGAAGAAGAAAGCGGCGGTAAGAATTTTATTTCACCGTTGTTCTCTATGTAACCGGTCCGAATTTTATTTCACCGCTGTTCATTCTGTAACCAGTTCAGTGGCCTAATTTGGCCTAATTTTATCGAACCACAATATTTTCTGACAAATTGTTCCAGAGTGAAATGTCTAGCAGCAAAGGACTATCAATTTATCAATTTAGATGTCCAACCGACAATTATTCCCAACTTTTATTATCTAGATTCAACAATCCTATAGCTATAATATGTACCATGTGCCTATAAAGGGCGTGTTTGGTTGAGCTGTGGCTATGGAAAAAAAGTACTATGAGCTGTGAGAAAGCTGCTGTGGATTATGAGCTGTAGAAAAACTGAAAGTTATTTGATTAAACAAGTATAAAATATAGCTTCTATCTTTATCTCTCTTAAAACAACTATAGAAGAACTTTTTATTCCACCAATTTTAAAAAGCAGAAAGCCAAAAGCTAAAAACAGAAGCAAACCAGTTTTTAAAAATATAGTACGAAAAAACAGCTGCTTCTAATAAAGCCACCTCCAAACATAGCCCCTTTGGTTGGACTTTTGGCAAAAGCCCCACCAACCCAAAATCTGGCAGAAGTGGCTGCTATTTTTCCTCGAACCAAACTTGATTCCACTTTCACCGTTCCTCTTTCAGTTCACCAGCGAGCAGCGGCCATGGATAACCAAGCCCCTCCGGTTCCCCGCGTCAAGCTCGGCGCCCAGGGATTTGAGGTCTCTTTATCTATCTCCGTTCACCTCTCCCCAAACTATCTTGTTGCGGCGGCCGCGCCTCCGCTCTCTCGTTGTCCGCTAGCCCGGTGCTTTGATTGAATCGACTCCACCGATTGATTATGTAGGTGTCCAAGCTGGGGTTCGGGTGCATGGGACTGACGGGCGCGTACAACTCCCCGCTGGACGACGAGGCCGGCATCGCCGTCATCACGCACGCTTTCAGCCGCGGGATCACCTTGTTCGACACCTCCAACGTATACGGCCCCCTCACCAACGAAATCCTCCTTGGCAAGGTCCGTTCGCACTTCCCTTTTTCTAAAGAGCTATGGGCGTGAACTGAGTTTTACTTACCCGCGGAAGACATCGCCTCTGCCTGTGTGCAGGCGCTGAAGCAGCTGCCGCGGGAGCAGGTGCAGGTGGCCACTAAGTTCGGGATACTGCGTGACGAAAGCGGCAACCGGACCGTGTGCGGACGGCCGGAGTACGTTCGCGCCTGCTGCGAGGCCAGCCTGCGCCGCCTCGACATCGACTGCATCGACCTCTACTACCAACACCGCATTGACACCACAATTCCCATCGAGGAGACGGTCTCTGCAGCCTGCCTTAAAGCAGTCCGCGTTGTTGGTGTGTTTGCTCATGTGAATTCTTTGTTCGAAACCATTGCAGATTGGCGAGCTCAAGAAGTTGGTGGAGGAGGGGAAGGTCAAGTACATCGGATTGTCAGAGGCGAGCCCGGACACCATTAGGCGTGCACATGCTGTGCACCCGATCACCGCAGTCCAGATGGAGTGGTCTCTCTGGTCTCGCGACATTGAGCCCGAAATTGTGCCGCTCTGCAGGTGATTTGATGGATTGCAAATTCTTTTGTTCCAGCCCATGGAGGTCCTGACCAGATATTATTACGTATTAAGATTCTTTATGCTCTGTGGACTTCAGAGAATTGGGAATTGGAATTGTACCATACAGTCCTCTTGGCCGTGGGTTTTTTGGTGGAAGAGGAGTGAAAGAACAAGTGGGCGCTGAATCTGTTCTGGTATTGATATAGTCTACCTCAGAATCTCTCTTTTGTTGCCAAAAAAATTATTTCTTGGTCTGCATCAAAATCTTTTTCTTAGTTCACTTACAGATTTAACTTTGACTTGTCAGCATGGGATCCCAAGGTTTGCTCCAGAAAATTTGGAGAAGAACAAGCAGATTTATCTGCGAATGGAAGAACTGGCCAATAAGCACCAGTGCAGCCCTACTCAGCTAGCTTTAGCATGGGTTCTGCATCAAGGAGATGATGTGGTTCCTATACCAGGTGCGACCTTATAATCTTATTCCCTTATCATTGACGACGGTTAGTGCTTCCAGACTGATGAGTCACAGAGTTGATCACCCAAAGAAGCATTTCCAGACACCTTTTCTTGTATACACTCTCACGGAAAAGTGTATTGCATCATATTCATAGATCATTAATGATTGGAAATAGTTTAAGTACTATGATTTGGGAGTAACCCTTTTCAATTATGATATAACTGCTTTGACAGAGAAGCACAACAATGTAGAGGAACACATCCAGTTCAAACAACCTTTCCTTGTTTTGAAGGGAAGTAACCTCCTTCCTTCCAAATGTATGTGCATGATAGCTTGTTGAATAGTTTGTGCCATATGATCTCTTTTACTGAGCTATGAAATACTTTTGTTGGTTTGAAACGTGGTGTGATTTAACTACTTATTCTTGAATCTTTCTGCACTTATTATTCCCTTCCAAGTTCAAGCAAGTCATCAGTAGTCATGCTTAATAGCTATATGTTCTGAATTCTGACAGTCCTACATTCAGTCACTGACAGATGTTTCCTACAATTTCTCAGGGACAACCAAAATCAAGAATCTGGATTCCAACATTGACTCCTTGAAGGTGAAACTGACAGACGAAGATCTGAAAGAAATGGGCAGCCAGATACGTGAAGAAGATGTGGCTGGTGGAAGACAATTCGCTTCCTTTGAACATGCCACCTGGAAGTATGCTGATACACCAAAGAAGCAGAGCTAAAAATACTTCAAAGCAACAATGATGATGCGATTGGTGTGGCACTCTCCCTGCAGATGTCCTCAGGAATACCTGTTCTAAATAATGTACAGAGAAGAACAATGAAGGGCCCAGTCTTATTGGAAGTACGAGCAGGAATTTGATTTTGTGTACTTATGTGAAGCTAAGAATGGACTGTAGAGTTTGCTCATGATTATATGTTGTCACATGAATTGTGGTTATGTGAACCTGCCATATAGTTCCTTGCAAAAAAAAAAGTTACAGTAATGTGTGCTAGCTCAATCAGCATGTAGGCAGGAAAACATGCCACCAAGTACATACGGAGTACATGTATTCTCGCTTTTAATCCGCATCTCGACCTGAGAATGAGAAACAAGCTATGTTGCAGACCGTGTTGAGGAATGTCGAGTATGTTGTGGCTTCTTACGGATGCAACAGTTTTAGGGAGGAATTTTATAAGAATGAATTCAATTTCACATGAGTTACAGGAATCATTAATTTCACAGGAAAAATGTAGGACTCAGAAAACTAGAAATGAGTTCAATTTTACAAGAAAAACATAGAATTCCTAAAAAACTTGGCCTTTGAGTTTTAGAAAAGGGAATGGTGAAGTTTCTTTATTGCTTGCTAGCTATGACGAATTCACCACCAAAGTGCAGAATCATGGTTCTGATTTGTAGAGAGGATGAAAGCTGGGTTTGTTTTTACCAGTACAGTTCAATCTGCACATTCAGACTCTTTGGCGCCGATGAGGAAGCCATGCTTCCGAGCACCGCATGTACTTACCAGTAGGCAAGAACTTATACATGCATCTTTGCTCCTCTTTCTACTTTCTCAGACTTAAACTCACTTCAGAGCATTTGCAGTGAAATGTAGAAGAAGAGTCTGAAACCTGAGCGTATAGGAACATGTATGACTGTAATGGGATTACAGCCTTATCGCAGCATATAGGAACACCTTCAGAGCACAATATCACGCAACTATTTTACCATCTAGTCTAGTCTTAGTACTCCGTACCAAATTATAAGACGTTTTGTTCTTTTTAGATATATTGTTTTTAGTATATGTCTAGACTTAGCATATATTTATGTGCATAAACTGTCTTATAATTTGGGATGCATTGAGTGCTAATCATCCAAACTTTGCAAGACGCCGTGACCTATTTTACAACCATCCAAACTTTACACGTACGCAGTTCCATTACTCGACAGAATGACTGGAATGGGGTTACAGGCAGCCTTATCGCAGCCCTAAAGGTGATTTGGAAAGACTGGATGTAAACGAGCCGGCGGCAGATTTTGAGCTACGGAGTAGAGCTCGTATAGTTGTCACCATCAGTGGGCGAGAAGTATTCGTGCCAGCCTACTACCGACTTTTGGCACAAACAAACAGCCCGTTCGCATCGAATAGTATTTTTCTCCTACACTAAACCAGCCAGCAGTAATAATCCACATATCCGATCGTTTCAACCTCAGCTGAACAAGCTGAAAAAACGTAGCTCGTCACTCTATCACTAAACCAGCAGCAGTAATAATCCACGATCGTATCCGATCCTTTCAACCCGAACAAGCCGGAAAAACGTGGCTCGTCACCCTGTCACGAGCCGATGTGATGTGACAGAGCTGCTACAGGAATCATGCTTCATTGCTCGTCCTCCTCAGAGCTTTGTTGCCGTTGAGCAGAAAGCAGAGCTTTTTTGCCCTGTCTGTCAGCAACTACCCACCGCACTGCCGAGCCGAGTGTTCCCTTCCACTTCCAGCCTTCACTTCTCAGCACGGCAGCAGCCTTCGATCCTCCGAGACTGCAGCCGCCCGCCGCGCCATGGAGCAAGCCGCCCTGCCGCAGGTTCCCCGCGTCAAGCTCGGCACGCAGGGGCTGGAGGTGATTGACTTCGTTCCTCTTCCTCTCCCTCTCTGTGCCTCCGTCGACTACCTCGAACTGACTCGGCTGCTCGGTTCGATTCCGACCGACCGCCGGCCCGATGCAGGTGTCGAAGCTGGGGTTCGGGTGCATGGGGCTCACGGGCTCCTACAACGCGCCGCTCGGCGAGGAGGCCGTCGCCGCCGTCGTCGCGCACGCCTTCCGCCGCGGGGTCACCTTCTTCGACACCTCCGACGCCTACGGGCCCCACACCAACGAGACCCTCCTGGGGAAGGCGCTCAAGCAGCTGCCGCGGGAGCAGGTGCAGGTGGCCACCAAGTTCGGGATAGGGCAGGGCGCCGCCGGCATGACCGTGTGCGGCACGCCCGAGTACGTGCGCGCCTGCTGCGAGGCCAGCCTGCGCCGCCTCGACGCCGGCTACATCGACCTCTACTACCAGCACCGCGTCGACACCACCGTCCCCATCGAGGACACGGTCTGCGTCTCTTGGCCACCTTGCCGCATTCTCGTTCTGCTTGCTGCTGTTGCTGTTATGAATTCTTGTGCCGAAATCGCTGCAGATTGGTGAGCTCAAGAAGCTGGTGGAGGAGGGGAAGGTCAAGTACATCGGCTTGTCGGAGGCGAGTCCGGACACGATCCGCCGCGCGCACGCCGTGCATCCCATCACCGCTGTGCAGATGGAGTGGTCGCTCTGGTCCCGTGACATCGAGCCCGAGATTCTGCCACTCTGCAGGTGAGCTCTAGTCTCCATCACTCACAAATTAGGCCTGTTCCACCAAGTTCATTAATAAAGTTCAGGTATGGTTCTGATTTAACACGAATTTCAGTGTATATGGACTACAGAGAATTGGGGATTGGAATTGTGCCTTACAGTCCAATCGGCCGCGGATTTTTTGCTGGAAGAGGAGTGACGCAGCAAGTTTCTTCTGTATCTAGTCTGGTATGAACAGAATTTTCCTTGGAACTGATATCCTGACCTCTATCGATTCAGTTTAATACTTATGCAAATTAACCCTGCTTTCATCAGCAAAGGCATCCAAGATTTACAGCAGAAAGCTTGGAGAAGAACAAGCAGATTTACCTGAAAATAGAAGACCTGGCCAAGAAGTACCAGTGCAGCCCAGCTCAGCTTGCTCTAGCTTGGGTTCTGCATCAAGGGGATGATGTGGTTCCTATACCAGGTGTGACCTTATAAGCCTGTCCTCGTTCAATGATGGCGCACAATGTGAACTGCTGATATTCATACTATTCCCAAGATAAACAAGAACACCAGATGAATAATTAGAAAGTTTCCTGTATATACTTTCTGAGAAAAGTGAAATGTGCAAAATGATTCATATGTTATAGGAAACGAACACAAATAGCTTTGTCTAATGTTGAAATTATCCTCTTTGAATTTTGCTGCTTCACAAGGGGAGCAGTGAGGTAACAGATCATTTCCGTAGATCCTATAATAAAAACGGCCTTCTCTAAATATGGATTTGTAGTATTTTGTACAACCTGTTGAGTTGTTCGTGATATGTTTGGTTTTTTACTTAGCTGTAATATAGTTCAATTTCAAACTTATGTCAATTGATCTGTGCTTGTTATTCAATTCAAAGTCTGAAGCAAGTCATCAGTGAACAGGATTGTTTTTGTATTGTCAATGTCAAATCATCCTACATTTGGTTGCTGAGAGATGTGTTCATTAATTTCTCAGGGACAACAAAAACAAATAACCTAGATGCCAACGTTGAGTCCTTAAAGGTGAAGCTCACAGCTGAGGACCTGAAAGAAATTGCCAGCCAGATACGTGCAGAAGATGTGGCTGGTGGAAGACAATACAGTTCCTATGCACATACCTCCTGGAAGTATGCAGATACACCAAAGAAGTGAAGTTCTGGAAACCATGTACCAATAAGAAGCATATGCAAATGTTGAACTAGTTCCCTGCATTTGAGCCAGAATCGTACGGATGATGTATCTTGTCAACATGCGGCACTAATAACTCTAGACGAAGAATAATGTGCTTTTCCATTAGCAGACGGGATGATTTTGTCCATGCTTCTTCAGATACAAGACTCCATTGTGGATCTAGCTCATTGTTGCATAGTCAGACAAAGGGTCTGATTGGATACAAGGCTAATCAATAGCTAGCTAAATATTAGTTCAAATAGCTTAGTGCATTTAAATAGGAGGGCTAATAGTAATAAAAAATAATATACCCAGTGCAGAGAGTTCCCGTGTCAGTGGCAAGCCTTACCCTCACATGTGCAATGTGAGGAGACTACGACTCGAACCTAGGATCTTCCGGTCACAGACGGTAAGACTCTACCGCTTGCACCAGGCCCGTCCTTCAGAGCTAATAGTAATAGGTGGGCTAAATTTTTAGACAAGTGTTGTTAGTCAATTAGGTAGCCAACTATAGCTGGTTTGGACTAATTTTTTAGCCCCAATTAGTAAGTCATGTGTATAACATACCCAAAATTTTGAACTCCGAACCTAGCCTACCGACAGCAGGTACGTGCTGCGTACTCTATGAAGCATTTTGCTCACTCCAAATTAAGGGGTGTTGGGATCCAGCTACTAAAATTTAGGAGGTGTGTCGAGAGGATATTGCATGGGGGTTCAGATACTAATAAAAAAACAAATTATATAATCCGTCGGTACTCCACGAGATGATTTTTTAAGCCTAATTAATCCGTCATTAGCACATGTTTACTGTAGCAAAGCATTGTCAAATCATGGACTAATTAGGTTTAAAAGATTCATTTCATAAATTAGTCGTAAACTATGCAATTAGTTTCGTAGTTAGTCTATATTTAGTACTTTATGCATGTGTCCAAACATTCGACAGGACAGCGACTAAAATTTAGGAGGGGCAACCAAACACCCCCTAATCTAGGATGCAAGGCTGAGAACGGAAGCAAAAACCAAAACACGATGTTCTTAAAAAAATGTGCAATGTGTTCCATTGACAGAAGAAAAAAGGGCTCCTGGTGACGTATATGGTCCGGCACAAAAAGATTTTGAAGAAGCCTTCTTATCGGAATTATAGTTCAACTTTGCGCTAAAGGAACCTTACCTATCATTGTACGTGGCGACTTTAATATTTTAAGAGGATCAAATGAATAAAATAGCTCAAATTTCAATTATAGATTGTATTTTCTTTTTAATGTCATTATTGATGCGTTCAACTTGAGGAAGTTGGAGCTCTCAGAAGGCATTTTAAGTGGGCCGATAATTTACAAACTCTAACTTTTGAGAAGCTAGATAGAATCCGTGCTAGCAGAGATTGGGAGCTTCATTTTCCACACACTATGGTGCAAGCTTTAACTCAAAAAATCTTTTTTTCGCAACTGTACCGTAAGACATGTTTTTCATTAAGAGGGAATAGAGTTTGAAAACAGGACCTGGCCCAAATTAAACTTCGTAGGCACAAGACGCGGAGATAAGGAACTCCTTGAGCCCTGCCATATTCCAGAACCTCGTCTCCTCCTTAGCAAGCGACAAAGCACCATCCAAACAAGAAGTTCTGTCGAACACAAAATGATTTTTATGAGTGCGGCTGGCCCAAGCCCCCAGGATGTTATGGACTGATGACAAGTATGGAGGAAAGGATATTCATGAAGAGTAAAGACTCTATAGGGTCAAGTGCAAGCTTGGTGTTCAAAGGCACTTGATGTAGAGTATATTAGGGCTTTGTTTTTCCTTTGGGTGTACTATCAGGGGGAGGGGAAGGGTCCAAAATATGCAACTTGATGGGAGTTGAGAGCATTTGGATATGCACAAGTGTTATACTCTCACCTGAATTAGAGCCTAAGTGTCCATAATGGATAGGTTCTAAGTCAAAGATCTCAAAGAAATTGAATTGGACGAGAACAGGCTCAAAATATGCATCCGGGAGTGGTATGATTGGACCAGCTTGGTGGATCATTCGGTGGCACTGCGCAGAGTCAGTTTGTGACTTGGCCCAATAACTAAGTGGTCACCGTATTGATCCAGTGGTGACTTCGTGACACCCAGATGGATTGTCCAATGAGGTCCAGCCCTGACTAAGTGTCAAATGGCTAACCCACTGATGTGAACCATGATTAAGTGGTGACTTTGCGACACCCTAATGGATGATCTAGTGAGGCCCTGCCTTGACTGTGTGTCAACTGTCAAGTGGCCAAGTTACTAGTGTGCACTATATGATCTGGAGGCGACTTTGTGACACCCAGTGGATCATTCAGTGATGGTGTGCCTCAACTGTGTGTCAAGTTGGCCAAGTCATTAAACTGCACCATGTGATGCAGTGGTGACTTCAAGGCACCTAGAAGATCATCCAGTGAAGCATATTTTTGGCATATTCCATTCTGGTTGTTGGAATATGCCAAAATATTCCATTTTGTCTGTTTTGGATCAATGTATGATTCGGTGCGACTTTGTGATGCTTAGCAGGTTATTCAGTGATGTTTGGGTTTGCAAACTTTTTTCCATGGCTAGCGAGTCATTCCAACCCTGTATAAGTGCCTTCACTAACTCATTTGGAGCTGCTCTTTCACCTTGGTTTTGAGGCACTTTGTGAAGTTTGTGAGAACCATCCAAGCCTAGATTGCCAATAGTAAGAGTATGCTTTGTGTGAATCCAATGTTCTTGATTGGGTTTCATCAACGTGTTGTTGAAGACTTGTTACCCTTGATGTTTGTTAGCATCGAGATGGTCGACGAAGGACTAGGTGACCTTCTAGGTGGAGTTTCTTGTTGGGAGACTCCTATTGGTGTTCATGGTTTGAACCCCGCCATTCTAGAGTGGAGAATGGGTATGTACTTGTAAAGACATGAGACTTCATGACTCAAGAGAGATAAACCAAGTCTTTTTGACTCTGCAGTGCTCTAACGTGGATTAGGGGTTGTGGCAACAAACCCAAACCATGGGGGGAAATCTGGTTGTATCATTGCCTCTCTTTTGTTCTTGCAATTACTTTTATGTCTTAACTTTCAACTTTACTTGTTGTTTGCAAGTCTGTCTGTGTGACAACTAGGATTGCTAGTAGACCATGCTTAGTAGTTAGTAATTGATTTTCTTCTTGAAACTCATGATCTTACTTTTAGGGTGCATTTGGTAGGGATCTAAATTCTCCTAAAAACATTTTGGATTCAGATTTTCTCAAGAAACGTTTCAGATGATGAATCAGAATCACTTTGTGAGATTATTTGGCTGATAGGTTGGATTCTGGTTCACTAGAAGATATATATATTCTTAAAAAACATATAAATAAAAATAAATTAAAAAAATCAATTTTTTGGACTAAGAATAATTTAAATACAACCCATTTTAACTTGTTGCACTAAAAAGAATTATATAACTAAAAAATACTTGTTGCACTAAAAAGAATTTGGCCCCGTTCGGCTTACCCCATATCCGGCTTTTCGGCTTCTTTTTTCAGCCAGAACAGTGTTTTTTTCTCACAATAATTCAGCCAGAACAGTGTTTTTCAGCCAGTTTCAGCCAAAATTCAGCCAGCCGAACGGGACGGAGATGATTCACATGTGAAACCAGACTTTTGCGGATTCGAGCACTCCGTGCAAAATATGAGAATCGTTCCAACTGATTCTAGTTGGAACTTTTTTGTGTTTGGCACTGTTTCTTGGTTTCAAGCCAAACGCTTCCTTAGGCCTTGTTCAGTTGTTTCAGGTTGAAGACATGTTGGTTTCTCTTCCTGGGCCGAATCAAGTGGATCCTGGTGTTTTACTCAAATCTGGTCCGTCTTTGTTCCGGACATACGATGGTCTGTTTCCATTCCGGGCCTAGAAGGGGAAAGAAAGGCCTAGATCGACACCTTTTCATTCCGGACCGTATCTAACCGAACGACTATTTCTGGTCCGACCTGACTTCAAATCGAGCCAAATCGATCCGGGCGGAACATGCTATGTTCTGGGCCGTTCCAGCCAAAATGAACGAGGCCTTAGTTTGAACCAATACCTAAGCACAAGTTTATGGAGTGTTTTGGCGTTGCTCCGGCTGGCTCCCGTTCTGGCACTGTAGTACTACTGTGCAGCTACTGTGGTGGAGCCACCCAACACAGGCTCCACTGGCTCCTCTCTGATGTAGGGAACGCGTATGAAAGGATCAAGATGCCCAAGAGGGGGGGTGAATTAGGCTAATTCTAAATTTCTTTGCAATAATTAAGTCATATGGTTAGCCCAATTAACCCCTTGTGCCTAGAAAGTGTTTCTATTGATCTACCGCACAAAAGTTTAGCAACCTATGTTCCAATCCTACTCTTGCATGGTAATTCTATGAATATAAATGACAAGAATTGAATTGCCCAAAGTAAATGCTCAAAGTAAATAGAAAAGGAGGAACGCTGCGATGTTTTGCCAAGGTATCGGAGAGTCGCCACTCCCCACTAGTCCTCGTTGGAGCATCCGTGCAAGAGTGTAGCTCCCCCTTGATCCGCGCAAGGATCAAGTGCTCTCTATGGGTTGATTCTTTGACACTCCGTCACGGTGAATCACCCACAACCGCTCACAACTTGAGTTGGGTCATCCACAAGCTCCGCCGGATGATCACCAAACTCCCAATCACCACCAAGCCGTCTAGGTGATGGCGATCACCAAAAGTAACAAGCACGAACTCTTACTTGACCACGACAAGCCTAATGAGAAGGGTGGATGCACACTTTGCTACTCTTGATCTCACTAATGAGGGCTCTCTTTAGGATTCTCAAATCTTAATTACCTCACTAGGACCTTGCTCTTCTTGGCACTCTCAAAGGTGTTTCTCAGCTGTTGGAATGAGCAAAAGTACCCCCACACATGAATGGAGGAAGTATTTATAATCATGGCTGAAAAACAAACCGTTATGTGCCTCTACGGGGTGACCGGACGCTCTAGTCATGTTGATTGGACGCTTCGGTCAGTTCTCCCCCAACTCCAGTGTTTAAGATGTGACCGGACACGTCCGGTCATGATTTTCCCTCTCTGGAACCTTACTGGAGTCGGCCGGACGCTGGGACTCAGCGTTCGGTCACTTCACCTCTCAGCGTCCGATCGCACCAAATGATTTCACCTTGATCAAATGAACTGACCAGACTCTGCGCCAGCGTCTGGTCACCCCGAAGCCAGCGTCCGATCAGTATTTGACCCTCCATTCACTTCCAACTCTCTATCATATGTGAATGAAGTTTGTTCCAATGGATCTAAGGACTTCTTAGGAGCTACCTAGTGCTAGATTTAGCAAGTGTGCACCACACCTAACTCACTAGACTCACCTAGGTCAAGCTACCCGTCCATACCCCCCTTAATAGTACGGCCAAAGGAAAAACAAAGTCCTAAACTACTCTAAGTGTCTCTTCCACTCCAATCGACACTTAGAACTAGTCCATCCTTAACCTTGTCGTTCATCCTTTGAAAACCGAAATGATTTCCATCATAGGGGCATGACCATAATGATAGCCCAATCGATCTCCATTACCATGACCTAACTTAATTGTTTCTACAAAACACATGTTAGTCATAGTAATCACATATTGTCATTAATCACCAAAACCCAACTAGGGGCTTAGATGCTTTCAATCTCTCCCTTTTTGGTGATTGATGACAATACCACCTCGAGTATGTGAAAGAGTTAGGTTTTTAACATGCTTGGTTCATATAAGTTTTTGACAATAAGAACAAAGGAGTTAGGGAAGCTTATATGACCCAAGCCAACATGATGTACTCAAAAGATATGAAATAAGCATGAGTACAAGTAATAAAGCTCATTTGCATCGGAGTAAAATGCGGAAGCAAAGCAAATGAGCATAACACAAGTGATATGACATATAAAAGATTCAAAGTAGAGAGCACACATGTCACATATCATGATCACATAGATATCACTATCACAAAAATATAGTTTGATGCATAAAAGTAAACACACGAATGCATAATAGTGTATCACACATAAAAACCAAATATAATAGAATACTAAGCACCCCCTAAGTCGCTCCCCCTAAATCTAACATACTCGATCCCTCTCCCCCTTTGGTGTCAAACACCAAAACCTAAGGGTCGGTCGATGGGGCTGCAGCGGACGAGTCAGGCGCTGAGGTATGAGGAGCGAGCTAGAACTATGTGCCATCATCATCTGACCCTGAGCTCTGAGCTATCTGACCCTATGTAGCTGGAAGCGATGCTGAAGCGTTCTAGGTTGGATTAGGGACTAGAGCGGCCGTAGACTATGCAGGTATCACTGAAGCAGGCGGCTCTGATGATGCAACAGAAGAAGGGAGCGTCTCTGTAGTCCCGGTAATAGGTGCAACTGTAGAAGGACCTAGGACATGTAAATATGGCGGAGTAGGCTGCCCTGTCAACTCACGGAAAGTCGCTCCAAGGCTCCTGGAGACTGAAGTATCTAGCACTAGCAGCGAAGAAGTCTGAGCCTATGTGAAGCCCATCTGAAAAGGTGTAAACTGCGAGGCTAGCACTGGTGAGGCAAACCACTAGGACACCTGCTTTGTAGGTGAAGCAAACTATGTTGGTGGTTGTCCCCGACTCTGAAGCCCATTAGGCTGTAATGCTGGAGTCATAGAAGTGGTGGCAGGCTAACCAAGCTGCGGTGAGGGCTATGATGGTGGAGCCCCAATAGCTGTCACAACATGCTGCATAAACCCAAGTAGCTGCTGTTGCATGAGAAGCTGCTGCTGATGCATGGCCTGCTGCTACTGCTGGATTGCCTATTGCTATTGCTAGAACTCATCCTGCCTAGTCTGAAACTGAGCAAAAGTGGCAGCTATCTCCTGAGCCTGGCGAGCCTGATCCTATCTCATCCGCTCAAATATGGCAAGTAGAGCGGTGTCTGTCTACAGTGCAGGTGGAGCTGAACTGGAACTAACGGCCTCATGGTCATGTCGACGTGGAGGCATCTGAGGACTAGGCTAGTAGTCATCATCTGAGGTGTCACTGGGGTCGCTCGCGACAATCCCCTCCTGCTGAGCATCAAGCTGCTCCTCCTCTATAACTGCTATGCTCCTGATGGTCCCATCCTGCTGAGCTGCAGTCTCTAGCATCTCTGGACATCAGCTCGACTGGCTAGGTGTCCTTACTGCATTATGACGGATCATCTGAGTCATGTTGTATACAGGGAACTCTATAGTAGCACCACTATACTCTGCCAGCATCTCTGGTGGCCTCATAGTAACTACCCTGTGGATCAGGAATGTAACCCAGTGAGCATATGGCAGCTGCCTATGACCCCTGAACCCCTCTACAATAGTATCCTCCATCTCTGATAGAAGGAGATCCCAAATGTCAAACACTGTCTCCTGCATTAGAGAGTTCAGTAACCATAACTGTATGTGAGTCAAGCCCTCGCGATACTCCATCCTCGGAAGCAGTGTCCTCCTTATAATAGCATTCGGCACTCTAGCTGTAGGAGTGAGATCACTGGGTGTCCTGCTCGACCTCTTGCCGAATGGCTCTGTAAAATAATGGCGGACTAGATCTGTAGGGGGCACAAGACTGCCGTGAGGGCGTCTGGGAGGCATTGTCTATCCATAGCAAACCTCATGTAGCCGGATGGGCTGCTCCTAAACTCTGAGTATCTCTCTGACCCTAGTGCTCGTCAGCCTATAATCTCTGCCTCTGAAAGCAAAGTGAATGAATCTGTGCTGCGGGTCAATCCAAAGTGTAGCATTGAACTAACGGACCCAAGATGGAACATATAAGCATGTCCGTCCAAGTAAATCAGTCAGCCCTGGTAGGTAAGATAGGTAAGGGTGAATATGCTCTCCAGCTGCTACTACAATGGTCTCAATGTTGCACGCCCTCTGAGATCTGAATACTGCCCCACTGTTAAGATATGCATTATAAAAATCTTCCTACAGAGGTGTGTAGAAACCCTCTGAAGCACGCTCATCCCGCCTCGGTAGGAATGACTGCTCAAAGTCCACAAATCTGAGCTGCTGAACCTGCTTGGCCGTGGCGGCCCTCAAATCCAAGTGAGTCACTAGAGGCGGACCCTATGGTCTAGGCGGTGGGTGAGAACTCCTCCGCTGTATCTCTAACCTCGGTGTGACTGGAGCACGGGTATGACTAGAGCGGCGAAGCTGTGGCTGAGGTGCCTGCTCTATCTCCTCGGCCTGCTCTCCCTCCTGAGTCTACTCTACTGGCTATGGCTGCTGCTGAGGCTCCCCCTGAGACTAACTCTCATCAATAGCAACATGCCATCCTCCAACCATGAGAGTCCTAGCTGGACCACCATGACGGTGCTCAACCTGCTCAAGTGCAGCCCTCGTAGATGGAGAAAGCTAATCTACAATAACAACACCACTCCGAGCACCTCCTCTCTCTCTCTCTGTGCGCTCTACGGCCTCTCCAACTACAGCTGCTCTTGCTGTATCTGCATCAGGATACTTGCGCTTCCTCGTTGCTAGCTTCTTTGTCGCCTTGCCTTTTGCATCTGTAGGCTGGCGAGGCGAGGGCCTCGGATCCTCATCACCGGGACCACCTCCAACATTCTTGACACGAGCCATCTGATGGATCTAAAAAGAATAACTATCGCTGACAAAGATCAACAACCAACTGTCACTTCCGAGGCTTGGCCTCGATCCGTACTCACGAGCTTGGCCCTGAGTTAACTGACAACTGTCAATGGGACCACAATGGCACCGACTCGCTGCACGATAGAATAGATAGGATATATGAATAATTATGATATATCTAGAGATACAAAACCCTAAGAAGCAAGCAATTAGATGCAAAATTGGAAACGAGGGCTTGCTACCTTACAAACCAGCGAATCGATGAGAAGAGGAACGAAAAGGGGAACCATCGGGTTGGCAACTGAATGTCAAGGGTTAGGGTTGCGGTGAAGTTCAGCGGCTGAGCAATGCAATGAGGGCACTAGATGCGGCGCTGAAGCAGGGCAGGGCCAAGGCAGCGCTAGGGCATGGCATGGGCGGCGGAGCAGGAGCACGGCTTGGATGTGGATGGCGCGGGCACGGATGGCACTGGCGCGGCGGCGTAGGGAGTAGCATGGGCTCACGGCAGTGCAGGGAGCACAGCGCGGGTGGCAGCGTAGGCACGAATGGAACGGACGCAAGGAGAAGCGGCGCTACTGCGGTGGCGTGGAGCTGGGGCGCGAGCAGGAGCGGCTGTACGGTGGGCACTCGGCGTGAGCAGGGCGCGGACGTCAATGATGCAGGCACGATGGTCGCTGTGGTTATAAGGGGTCCCCCATGACGTAATAGAAAAGGAAACAGGAAAGAGACCAGATCCCATACATTTTCTACTGACTGGACGCTCTGGTGGCAGCGATCGAACGCTGCCACCCAGCGTCCGATCGATTCGAGAGAGGTCCAAAACCCCTGGAATCATGACCGAATGTGTCCGATCACCACTGACCGGACGCAGCCAGAGTCCGGTCGATCCTGACTTTATCTTCTTCGCTCGATCAGATGCTGGATCGCCATCTGACCGGATGCTGGGAAAGCACTGTTTCAGCGTCTGGTCACTCCTTCTCGGCAGTAGTTCACCTCCTATGAACTGACTGGACGCTAGACATCAGAGTCTGGTGCAGCGTCCGGTCATCCTTTTTCCAGCAAATCTTCAAAGTCCTTCATGCTGCCTATTCCTAATCAAGTCCCAACTTTAGTAAGATCCAAATAAACACCAATTGGGACTAATGTGAGTGACCTCTCTCAAACCCTCAATTTTTTCAAAATATTTTGCCTTCGGCTATAATTCTTTTTAAGAAAATAGGCAATAAGAGGACAATTGAAGATAAACGACAAAGCAACATTCATGCATATGCAATGCAATACTTGAAAGTAAATCTAGTTGCTTGTCAAGTTTGATCCAAGGTTAAGCTTCTTCACACGCTTTTCGGCGATTATCTTAACCATGTTGGACAAGCCCTATATGCATTACCATAAAGAGTAAACATGTTGTATATTACAATGCAATGCAAGGGACAACACAAGCTCATTTTTTTCATGAAGTTACTAAAATCAAGAACATTGAGCTCATTCCGCAATCGACAAAAAGTTGCCTCATCTAGCAGTTTAGTGAAGATATCCGCCAATTGATCCTCGGTCCTTACACATTCTAATGAAATATCATTCTTTGCAACATGATCTCTAAGAAAGTGATGGCAGATATCTATGTGCTTGGTGCGAGAGTGTTGAACCGGATTCTTTGCAAGTTTTACCGCACTTTCATTGTCGCACAAAAGAGGTACTTTTTCTAGAACTACACCATAGTCTAGCAAAGTTTGTTTCATATAAAGAATTTGTGCACAACAAGCACCCGTGACAATGTATTCTGCTTCGGCGGTGGACAAAGCCACACTATTTTGTTTCTTGGAGGACCAAGACACAAATGATCTACCCAGCAAATGGTACCCTCTGGATGTGCTTTTTCTATCCACTTTGTAACCGGCATAATCCGAATCGGAATAGCCAACTAATTCAAATATAGCTCCATTGGGATACCAAAGGCCAATGCTTGGTGTGTGCTTAAGATACCTAAGGATTCTTTTAACGGCAATTAAATGAGTTTCCTTAGGATTAGCTTGAAATCTAGCACACATACACACACTAAACTTGATGTCGGGCCTAGATGCGGTTAAATATAACAAGCTACCAATCATAGAGCGGTAGAGAGTTTGATCAACCGTGTTACCTCCCTCATCTAGGTCGAGATGTTCATTAGTTGGCATTGGTGTCTTGATTGGCTTACATTCATCCATCTTGAATCTCTTGAGAAGATCATTTGTATATTTCTCTTGAGAGATGAAAATCCCTTCTCTCATTTGCTTGACTTGAAAACCAAGAAAGAATGTAAGCTCTCCAATCATTGACATCTCGAACTCCTTTGACATCAATTCACCAAACTGTTTGCAAGAATCTTTATTTCATGATCCAAAGATAATATCATCAACATACACTTGACAAATGAAGATATGCCCATCAAGCTTCTTGGTGAATAGTGTGGTATCAACCTTCCCAATAGTGAAGCCCTTCTCAATGAGGAAGTCCCAAAAACACTCATACCAAGCTCTTGGGGCTTGCTTAAGCCCATATAACGCCTTGGACAACCTATAAACATGATTAGGATATCTAAGGTCTTCAAACCCGGGATGTTGATCAACATAGACTAGTTCATTAATAAAGCCATTTAAAAATGCACTTTTCACATCCATTTGATATAGTTTCATGTCATGATGTGATGCATATGCAAGGAGGATACGAATGGCTTCTAGTCTTGCAACCGGTGCAAAGGTCTCTCCAAAATCCAAACCTTCAACTTGAGAGAACCCCTTTACAACTAGTCTTGCCTTGTTCCTCACAACTACACCTTGATCATCTTGCTTGTTGCGGAACAACCACTTTGTTCCAATGACTCTTGCACCTTTTGGCCGCTCTTCAAGAGTCCAAACTTCATTGTGGGTGAAGTTGTTCAACTCTTCATGCATGGCATTTATCCAATCCGGATCTTGAAGAGCTTCTTCTACCTTAGTAGGCTCAAAACAAGAGACAAAAGAGTGATGTGTAATAAATGAAGCAATTTTTTGTGAGCGAGTCATTACACCCTTTGATGGACTCCCTATGATGAGATCTTGTGGATGATCTTGTAGTAGAGGTGTGTTTCTTCTATTGACCACTTGAGGAGGAGGTTGTGGAGCATCAACATCTTGTACTTGTACCACCATTTGATCATGGGATACATGAGTGTCTTCATTTTCTACTCTCCCATCTTTATCACCATCTTATGGCACATTTGATGAAGAAGGTGGATCAATTACTTGTACATCATCTTTAGGCTTGATGTCTCCAACCGGAATGTTCTTCATAGCCTCCCTCAATGGTTCATCACCTACATCATCAAGATTCTCATATGCTCCTTGGGAGCCGTTAGATTTATCAAATTCCACATCATATGTTTCTTCAACCAAGCTGGTGGCATGATTAAATACTCTATATGCCTTGGACTTTGATGAGTAATCAACAAGAAAACCAATATCACAACGTCTTTGAAACTTCCCTAGGTGTTGCTGCTTCTTGTAGATGTAGCATTTACAACCAAACACCCTAAAGAAGGAGACGTCTGGCTTCTTCCCATTGAGCAACTCATAAGGTGTCTTACCAAGGAACTTTTGAAGGAATAGGCGGTTGGATGCATAGCATGCGGTGTTGATAGCTTCTACCCATAGAGCTTCGGGGGTGTTGTACTCATCTAGCATTGTTCTTGCAAGAGTGATCAATGTCCGGTTCTTTCTCTCAACTACACCATTTTGTTGAGGAATATATGTTGCGGAGACCTCATGCTTGATCCCAACTTCATCACAATAGGCTTCTATGTTTATATTGTCAAATTCTTTACTGTTGTCACTTCTAATCTTCTTGAGCTTCACTTCAAATTTATTTTGTGCTCTCTTGGCAAACTTCTTGAAGCAAGATGCAACTTCAGATTTGTCATGAAGGAAGAATACCCATGTGTATCTTGAATAGTCATCAACAATCACAAGACAATAAAGATTTCCTCCCAAACTCTTGTATGTTGTTGGTCCAAATAAGTCCATGTGTCGGGTTCATAAACCCGGGGTCCCTCGAGGACCGGCTTCCACGCCAGGGCTCGGCCTAAGAGGATGGCCTTCTTTTCTTCTGGACTGGCCCGAGAGTCTAAATTCAACAGACCAGAGCACTCGCTTCAGGCCCTGGCCGCCTTTGGCCCATCTTTCTGGCTAGAGCACTAGCTCAGGCTTAGGCCAACTCTGAATGGCCTCTCTGATCGGAGCACTAGCGTTAGGCCCCGGCTACCTTTGCATGGCCTCCACTCGGAAAGCCTGACCCGAGGACCGCCTCCGACTCTGACCCCGTGTCTCCAACCGGGGTTCATAGAAAACCTTGCCCATCGCTATTCTTCGACTGGCGCGCCAGAACCGACTGGGGCCATTCGACCGGGGACGCCCGCTCGAAAAGAACCAGGAGGTGTACAAAGGAAGGCAAGACGGGGCTCACAAGTCAAACCACGGCACCAGGGACCATACCCTATGGAACAGTACTTTACAACCACCCTGCCATAAATAGTATTGTAGGAGCCGACATTTACCTCTACAGTATTGTAGGAGCCGGTCAAAACACCCGTACGGTAAGACCCCCCATGTGCCTCTGGGCATCAACAGTATTGTGGGCGCCGAAATTCACCGTACCAGGTGAACGTGGTATAGCCATGCCCCCAATCGGCGAGACAGCATTTTTGCAGGTACCGACGTCCTCCAGTCTTGAAGAAAGCAGCTCAACCTCCCACATGTACCTGACATTCTGCAGTGACATCAACAGTGTTGCGGGTGCCCACCATTGTCCCATCCCCATCGGCGTGGGCAACAAGGCTTAAAAACGTCCGTACTCTCTCTCTTTCTCACTTGTAAAGCCATCCCCTTCTTCTATAAAAGGGGATGTGCTCCCTCCAAACACAGGAGGGTAAACCCAAGTCGACTTCTTCAAGTTCAGGTTCATTAGATCGATAGCTCACAACCCCTCAAGCATACGCTAGGACACTTCGTTCATAGCATAGCTCCTGTCGATCTCGGCCCTTCTGACCGGACTGACTGGACACCTCGTCTCTCTCTCTCTCTCGTTTGTAACCCCACTACAGACTTCGAGCACTTGGGCTCGGGAATAAAGTCACTAACTGAGCCACACTGGACGTAGGGCACGTTGCCTGAACCAGTATAAATCCTGTGTCATTGAGTGCTAGGCCACCTCCGATTACAACGTGCAGCAAAACTACAAATATTTACTAGTTGGTCACTTTCTGTACCGATAGTTGGCACCGTCCATGGGGAAGACAATGTACGTTCAACACTTTTTTGGTAATCGGATGGCCCATTTTTTATGCCACCCCCGCCGTGGCAGGCTCGGGCGATACGATTCGCTTCTGCTCGATGGAATTTCCCGCACTCTCGCCCGTCGGGATGCGGGTTCCACCCATCTTCGAGCCTTCCTAGGCCTTCCGCTTCGGAAGCCTGGACTTCGCCACTAACCGGCTCAGCGTACTCCACCTCTGCGAGGAGGCGCACGTTCCGACACCCATCGAAGGGGCGCCCTTCGTCGACTCCGGGACGCGCGACATCGACGGCGCGGCATCTGCGCTTTTATCCGAGCAAACTCTCTACTCAAACCCCGCTGTAAGTAATACATGTACTATTACTTACTCTTCATTTACTATCCCTAATCGAGCACCCAGAGAGACTGTGTCGTCCACGCCGCAAACACCGCATGATCGGTTCCCCTACGGCCTCGTGTCCTCTGCGGATACGTACGCCCGAGGACTCCGAAGGGTGCTGGCGCCTTTCCCCCTTACATCCGAATTCGTGGGAATGGCAGGCTGCGCTTGTCACAGAACCGACCAATTTATGAGAGCACAAGTACAAAAACAATCGCCGAAACGATCAAATTCTCGAACTTGAGCCCATATAAACCCGGTAGTCAACTGAAATCTCGAAGGATTTCAAACCAACTTGCATACAACCAAGATCACAGTAATTCAACCTAACATATCGTATGTTACAACATTTCGTAGACGTTTGCAAATAGATTACATCATCACAGAGTCATTGTTATTACAAAACAAGTCTTGTAAAAAATGCGGAAGCAAATAGTTTGACTTACACACCCGAGTTCAAATACAAATACTGGTTCGCTGATCACAATCCCGCAAAAGCATGCAGATAAGAGAAATGGAGATCATGCCCATGATCTAGTCTTCATCACCCGCCGGGTGGAGACAATACTTACAGAATCCCTGATATAGTAGGTCATCTGCAACAAGAGGGAAAAAACTCTGAGTACGAGAATGTACTCAGCTAGACTTACCCGTCAAAAACCAAAACAAATGACACCAAGGATTATGCATAGCTTAATATAGTGGATCTGGCTGACACTTTCTTTTTGCAGAAAAGCATAAGTAATAATGATCAACTCTTAACCTGAACTAGCAGTGACTTTTAGCCATTAACATGTCCTCTATATTAGCACCTATACTAAGCAATCATTTTATTAGGGTGCAAACATTAATAACCATATCAGGTATACATTGTGGCAACCTTATCATCATAATCCATTTAACCATATCATTAAATTAATTGAATCTACGTTGTCGCTGCTCAGTCAAGTTCTCACTATCCAGGAGAGACAATGATTCGACTCGATTCCTATCCAGCTAGAGTGTTATTCCTAACACAAACCCTACTTCCCCCGTCAGGGTCACAAACAAGTCACCTTTGGTACAACTCAGGAGAAAAATAAAAGAAAAGACGCGGGTCCGGGCCGCCCTGCATTCTCAGAGAACCACTCTGCCAGGAAGTGCAGGATTTTAAGCACCTGACTCCCTTTGGACTTATGCCAATGGTTCTTCGCACATCCTTACTACCTCCAAAATGCATCCAACCCCCACGGATCCCGACCTGAGTTGGGCTACTCGGCTTCGTGGTCGGAACGACTTATCCGGCTAGCTAAGTGTTAGGCTGCGTTCAACATGACATGAGGACGTACAACGTATCGGTCCTTAAACAACGCAGACGGAGTCACTATGTTCAAACCTACACAAGACTCCGCCCGGTCTTAATTCATTATTCATGTGGTTCTTTTCCACGATAGCAAATATAGCCAACCGTGATCCACCTCATCCTAAAGCTCGCCGGTGACAGGAAATCACCTGACTTCTACCACACTAAGCATGGCTAAGCATTTAACCCGTTCCTGAACTTAAATAGGATTCCAGTGCGATATCTGGACAAGGAGGGATATATAATGCAACAATTGGTTCCAACCAATTCCTATACTTAATGCATCATCAACGAATAAAAGATATTCAATGTATTTGTAAAAACATGGGAGGCTTAATATGCTCTGGGGCTTGCCTTTCAGGAAAGAGGAAGGCTGGTGGTCAGGGCACTCGGGCAACTCCTCCGCGGCGGCTGCTTTGTCGGCTTCCTGCACCTCGGGCTCCTCCTCCTGGTTGGCTCCCTCGAACTCCAGCAACGTCACTCCCTCCGGCACACCTATTGCATGAATGCGCAAGATAAATATCATGGATGCACATGAACGAAGCCAGGGATGCTCGGGGAATGCACATGCTCACTGTAGTCCGCATATTCCAACTTAAGCCCTATTCAAATCACTTTACTTACCAAGTTTATACAACCTAATGTATAATTGCTCATCTTCAGTTAATGACCTAGCACCTGCACCTAAGCATATTCTCAAGTTAGGCTAACCCCTAAACAATCAACGAGAACATTGCAACAAGCATACACTCAAGCATTTGTATTTCAGCAAAATGAAGACTGTGTAGCGGTACAGAAAACTAGCCATAACTGGAGATTTATAAATCCAATTGACATGCAACAAGATAATTTGGAAAGCTTATGAAATTGTATACAATTCATTTTTAAACCTCAAAGCATGATTCCAATCTTTACTAGGTCGAATTCTTTAATCAACATAACTCTGTCCACACAAGACAGAGAGTAGGTAAAACTAGAACCTAACTTTAAACAGCTGTAGTTCCTAAACTACTGGGCCAATTGCCCTCAAATTTTGACAAGAGCTAGATACATAAATTATCCACAACTTTTGTATTCATCACATTCACAGAAAACCAAAATATCATGGGGAACTTTCTAAAGTCCCCGGATCTATCCAGAGAGACTTAATGCAAACAAAATAATTATTAACTTATGATGTAAACACATAATTGGACAAAACTGACTCTACTCACTTATTACACATATCACAAGAACACCAGAAAGTAGGGTGTTCATCACCAAAACATTTCTTTTAATACCTTTCTTAATTTATTCAATTAATTAGAGGAAATGGTAAACATATATGAAAACTACACCATTAAATCTACAAAAATCACAGTAGATACTACATCTCTAAGTAGACTACCATAAAAATTTCACACCATTTGAGTAAGTATAACAGCCTACACAAAAACGATAAGGCATAATGGCTTAAAATGGCATAATTAGGAAACCTTAGTGAAAAGTGTCAAGCAATAGATTTCATATTTTTCCTAGCATCCTTAAGGTACTAGGATACTACCCACAAAGTTTCATGGTCATAGGATTCCTAGATAATTTACAAAAATTCACTCAATTATCAATCAATGATAAGAGGAAAATCTATAACTCAAAAACCCTACATGCAATGACTCTCAAATTTTAACCAGAGCTTCTACTAAGCAAGACTAGCTAACCCACAAAATTTCATAATTTTTGGATCACATAAACTCAAGATATGATTTAAACAAGTTTGCATGCATTTAAAAACACATTTCAAGTTCCTGTTTAATTCACCCAAAATTTCTACATCATGTGCTCATGTCATATTTTTCTTAAATACTAGACTTCACTGTGAGTCTAACAAAATTTGAATCACACCATTTGGATCTACACATTTGGAGTTACAAAATTTACAAAATAGCATTCAAAACTAGAAATTTAAACTATCCTTTTGAACAAACAGTCACTGACACGTGGGACCTGCCTGTCAGCCGGACCCACTGGTCAGCGACAACGAAACAGGGGAGGCGGTGTTCGATGGCGCGGCGGTGGTCTAGCTTGCCGACGGCGAGGACTCCGGCGACACCAAGGCCACCTACGTGCTCTACGTGATGAGAGGAACTGATTGGTGCAAGTGGCAAGACCTAAGACCTAGCGGAGGTGGCTCATCGCCGGTGATGGCGGCACGGCAAAGCTCCGGCGCGAGGTGCCGGTGATGGTGAGCCATGGCTGCCTCAACCGAGCTTGGTACGAGCTTTAGGAGGTCACTACTGTGCTACCCAAGCAAGAAAAGAGGATGGGAAAGCCTCGGTGGTAGTTGGTCGCGTAGAGCTCCAACTCCGACGAGACCCTGTCATGGCGGGCGGTGGTGGAAACGGCCAATGCGCCCTTACCAAGACCCAATCGGCTCGGCTAAGAGGTGGAGGAGGACGCGGCGGAGCTGTGGTGAAGATGTAGTTTGCGTTTTTGCGGTGGCGAGCGTGCACGAGCTCGTCGGAGCTGCTGCGACTGTTGCTGCGGTGCTTCGGGCGAGCGGAGGAAGCGGAGGAAGTGGAAATTGGACTGGCGAGCGGGTTGGTAGGCGCGTGGGGGGTTCATGTCGTGGCCGGCTGTGCTAGGATGTCCGCGGCGCGTGGCTACGTGTTCAGGCAACCGGCGACGGGTGGCGCCACGCGTCGGTCATTTTCTAAAAACGGTCAGCACTGTAGCTCGCCTGAAACCCGATTCAGTTAACCATCAATGACTGACAGCGTTGCTTGATGGTGTTTGATCTCTCAATTCATGGTGAATCAGTGGGAGCAATGTACATGAAAGTTGTAGAGCTATGCTAGGTCTCCAACAATGCTTTAGAAATCATCAGCTAAATCTCAAAGGATCATGAGTTGTATCAAGCCAAAGTCGAGTTCATGAAACTGAAACTGCAACTAACACTTAGAAATAATTTCAAGTGTTGAATCAGCTTTCAATTCTGACTTGTGGGCCATTTTTGAGCATGTTGTGCACATTTTCAGGACTTGGCTTCTAAACAAAGTTTGTTCCTTATAAAATTTTCTACAACTTTTCTTTAGGTTGCTTAGACATGCAAATATCCTAAGCTACAATTTTTAAACAGTCAAACAAAAGGGTTTAGGGGTCAAAACAAGTCAAACCACTTTTTGAAATCCTATTTAGGCAACATGATCAATATGAACAATGTTCCAAATGACATTCTAGGTGTCACTAAGTTGTTTAAGAGAATTATTAGTCACACCACACCTTGGTCACACAAGAATCAAGCATTGTATGTCCTAAAACGATGAAAAACACATGAAATGTTACACTTGTTTCATAGTCATGTTTCACATGTTTCATGATCTTGTTGCATGGTACTAACTAACCATGTTTCACTAAAGTGAATTGCACATGTTGCACTTAAGTGTTGCACACTATTCATCTCATAAAAGAAACAACGCACATGAAATATGCAACATGTTGCAATGTTTCGAAATCATGTTTCATGTGACATAAGCTTATGAATGAATGAATGATGCTCATGTTCATGAAATGCAAGTGCAAATGTGGAAGGCAAACACCTGGGGTGTTACAGCGCTCCTGCGGCTTCCCATGAACCCTTGGATGGTGAGGGCGTGAGCGACGATTCCAGCGTCGGTGATGTGGCACCACGCCATCGTCCGTCCTGGGAGTGCGCCATGGTGGACGCTCTGGGACAGCCACCGGTGGTTGTGGAATCTGCACAGACTCACACCCCTCCAGACCCACGTGTAGAGGCCCTCGCAGCTACGCAAGCGCACGCCGAGGAATTGTGACAACGGCGGTAGAACCAGCCGCTGCCTGCGCCGGCTCGGTCGGTCCAGCATGTCATGCCCCATGCACCTGGCTTGGCGGGTGGTGCCCAGGGTCGTGCCTGTCAGGTCCAATGCGACATCATGACTGAGGGAAATGACGTCCCACAATTCGCCTGGGCCAGCCAGAATATCGCTGCTGTAGTGGTACTTCTACGCGGTGTTCCTGAGCCCGTCGACCCTCAGGAGCGGGCAGTCTACCGGAACCTCTGGGTTTTAGTAGAAGCCGCCGCCGTCCAACAGGCGGAAAGCTCCACGTCACGACTCCGACGCGTGCCCTCTCTCCCCACCAGGGGAACGAGGATGCGCCAGACGGATCGCTTTGTTTGCTCGCTGCTACAGCCACCAGGACCGGCTCAGAGTGCGGTAGTCGCGCCACGGTCCGACCGGGCGCCTCCTCCGCGCCTACCATCGGTACACGAGCGGCCCGATCCGCACCAGGACGCCTGTAGCACCATTGGTGACCAGCATCGGTCCCAACGTGATAAAGCTATCCACCATACGGCGGCAGGTGCCACGAATCCTGGCCAAACCATCGATGGAACCGACAAAACGTGCCTCAGGCGCAGTCGCCGGCCGAACGACCAGAGCCCCAGCCCCGAGGGCCTAGGGCCTCGGGCCTTCAGCCGGTGCATCCGGAAAGCACCGTTCCCACAGCGTTTTCGGCCACCCACCAACATCACCAAATACACTAGGGAGACAAACCCAGGCATTTGACTCGAAGACTTCCGGCTCACCTGTCGGGCCGAAGGAGTGGATGATGACTTCTTCATCATTCAATATCTTCCCATTTGTGTGGGGGAACATGTTCGGGCGTGGCTTGAATTCCTTTCGCACGACAGCATCCGCGATTGGGCGGACCTCAAGAGAGTCTTCGTCGGGAATTTCCAGGGGACATACGTCTGACCGGGGAACTCCTGGGACCTCAAGAGCTGTCAGCAAGAGCCCAGCGAGTCCCTATGGGATTACATCTGTAGGTTCTCCCAACGATGCAACTCCCTCCCTGACGTCGTCGATGCAGACGTCATCAGCGCATTCCTCTCCGAGACAAACTGTGAGTCCCTTATCCACAAGCTTGGCTGCTTGAAACCCCATACCACCCGTGACCTGCTTGACATAACCACCAACCATGCCTCCGGCGAGGAGGTGATCGAAGCGGTCTTGAGCGGAGGCCGTGACAAAGTCAAAGCCAAATGCACGGACCCGGACGAGGGCCCCTCCACGCAGAGGGGCAAGAAAAATAAAAAGGATCGACGTCGGTCGAATAGCGCCCCGCTGGTCGTCACGACCGATCGCACAGTCAAGCAGCCCCATTAGGGACTACTTGACCACTTCAACAAACTCATAGACGGACCATGCCCCAACCACGCCTACCCTGTCAAACACCTCTACAAGGAGTGTGAGCTCCTCAAATGTTTCCTCCGATAGGCCGGCGGGCCAAAGGATGGAGACGGCAAAGAGGCAGCACCCAAGAAGGGAGGTACGGTAGGCAAAGACGTGGATGACTTCCCGACGCTAACGAATGTATCATGATCTTTGGTGGATCCGACGCTGTTTGGACCAAGCGACAGCATAAGGTTCGCTATCGAGAGGCATGCGCCGCTGAGTCGGCCATTCCCTCTTTCCTCAGCTGGTCGGAGTCTCTGATCACCTACGATCAGAGGGACCATCCCTCCCACATCGCAAGACTAGGACACTATCCGCTCATCGTTGACCCCATCGTTCGCAAGAAGCGGCTTACGAAGGTGCTGATGGACGGTGACAGCGGCCTCAACATCCTGTACATCGACACCCTCGATGCCATGCGCATCTCCCGATCGGAACTCCGCCCGGCGGGCTCCCCCTTCCACGGGGTAATCTCGGGAGCACAGGCATACCCACTTGGGCAGATCGATCTGCCCGTCACGTTCGGTAGCTGAGCCAACTTCTGCTCAGAGTTTCTCACCTTCGAGGTGGTGGACTTTCTAGGGTCCTACCACGCCATCTTGGGGCGGCCATGCTACGCGAGATTCATGGTAATCCCCAACTACACCTACCTCAAGCTGAAGATGCTGGGACCAAATGGCGTCATCACTGTGAGTAGCGCGTTCTCGCACGCCTTCATGTGCGACCACGAACACTATGAGCTCGCCACTGCGGTCGTCAACTCGTCTGAACTCCCACGGCTCGGGGAGTCATCGGTCCCGGCAGCCCCGGACTATAACCAACCAACTTCCTCATCGGCCTTCCACCCACTCGAAGAAACCAAGACGGTGGGAATCGACCCCACCAACCCAACCAAGATAGTTCAGATCGGGACCCAGCTCCCGGCCAAATAGGAATGCGAGCTCGTCGACTTCCTACGCGACAATCGTGATGTCTTCGCATGGCAGCCATCTGACATGCCGGGGATACCCCGGGAGGTCGCCGAGCACGCACTACACCTTACCCCAGGCTCTAAGCCTGCCAAACAATGCCTGCGTCATTTCGACAACGAAAGGCACAGGGCCATAGGCGAGGAAATCGCCAAACTCCTAGCAGCCGGGTTCATCAGGGAGGTCTTCCATTTCGACTGGCTTGCCAATCCCGTCCTTGTCAGAAAGAAGACCGAGAAGTGGAGAATGTGCGTCGATTATACTGGACTTAACAAAGCATGCCAGAAGGATCATTTCCCATTACCATGCATAGACTAGATAGTTGACTCCACCTCGGGTTGTGAAATCTTCTCCTTTCTGGATGCCTACTCAGGCTATCACCAGATCGCGATGAAAGAGTCTGATCAGCTTGCAACTTCGTTCATCACCCTGTATGGTTCGTACTGCTATGTGACCATGCCTTTCGGCCTAAAGAACACTGGTGCCACCTACCAAAGGTGCATGCAGCAATGCTTCGCCGACCAAATCTACTCGCTCGACCAGCCCGATCAGGCCGAGCGGCCAAAGCCAACAATCATCATCTATGTTGATGACATAGTGGTCAAAACGGCTCAAGCTTGTGACCTGATCGCAGACTTGGCCGCGACGTTCACAAACCTCCGAAGGTTCAACATCAAGTTGAATCCCGGAAAGTGTGTTTTCGGGGTTCCAAAGGGGAAACTGCTTGGATACATCGTATTCGAGCATGGCATCGAAGCCAACCCCGAAAAGATCATAGCCATCTCCAACATGGGCCCCATATGCAACGTCAAGGGCATGCAGAGGCTCACCAGTTGCCTGGCTACCTTAAGCCGCTTCATCTCCTGGCTCGGCGAACGGGGGATGCCGCTCTACAAGCTCCTCAAAAGGACGGACGCCTTCATCTAGACTGAGGAAGCCCAGTAGGCTCTCGAAAGCCTCAAAACGTCCCTAACATCGACCCCAATCCTTGTCACTCCTGAGCGGGGAGAACCCCTCCTCCTTTACGTCACGGCAAGTAACCACGTGGTGAGCGCCGCCCTGGTCGTAGAGAGGGAGGAACCGGGACACCAGCTCAAAGTGCAGCGACCCGTGTACTTCATTGGAGAAGTGCTTATCGACCCCAAGGTCTGGTACTCCCAGGTGCAGAAACTCCTATATGCCATACTAATGGCGACCAGGAAGCTCCTACACTACTTCACCGACTACGAAGTTACGGTCGTCACTTCATACCCACTCGGAGACATCGTCTGCAACTGCGACGCCGCAGGACGAATCTCCAAGTGGGCTCTTGAACTCATGGGCCACGACATCATATATACCCCTCGCACTGCTATTAAGTCTCAGGCTCTCGTGGATTTTGTCACTGAATGGACGGAGGTCCAGCTACCAATCCTGGATGTCACCCATGAATACTAGACAATGTACTTCGATGGGTCCGTAATGGAGCCCGACTCAGGAGCTGGAGTGGTTCTGATCTCCCTAGATGGGAGTAGGCTCCGTTATGCCATCCGCCTCCACTTCTTAGCTTCAAACAACACCATGGAATATGAGGCCCTTATCAACGGACTTCGCATCACCATCAAGCTCAGCGCTATGTGACTCTACATCCATGGCGACTCAGAACTAGTCGTTGATCAGGTCATGAAGGAGTCCTCCTACAAAAGCCCCCTCATGACGGCATACTACCAAGAGATGCGCAAGCTCGAGGACAAATTCTAGGGAATCGAACTGCATCACATCCCTCAAAGGGACAACGATGCCGCTGATTTCCTCACAAAGCTGGCCGCCAGGCGAGATCCGTCCCCAAGCGGGGTCTTCACCAATGACATCCACGAGCCGTCAGCTCGCATCTTGGAAGGTCCGACCCGAACGCACCCCGACGCCCAGCCGGTGCTCGGGGGCTCTGACCCCGACGCCCAACCAGCGCCCAGGGGCTCCGATCCCAGTACCTCTACGCCACCCGCGAGTGTCGCCGTATTAGCGCCTGGTCAAACCGATTGGCGAGTACCGCTACTCGCCTACATCCTCGAAGAGGTTCTCCTGCCCGAAAGGATGGGGGCCCGACGAATTGCTCGACGCGCCAAGACCTTCGTCGCACTCGATGATGAGCTCTACAAACGGAGCCCATCGGGGGTACTCATGAAGTGTATCCTCACTAGCCAAGGGAGGGATCTCCTCCTCGAGTTTCATGCCGGCATTTGCGAGCATCACGTGGCCCCAAGGTCGCTAGGCGAAAAAGCCTTCCGCCAAGGTTTTTACTAGCCCACCGCACTACGAGATGTGGAGGAAGTCGTTCGCAGGTGTGAGGGATGCCAGTTCTACGCCCGGCAAACCCATTTGTCGGCACAAGAGCTCCAAACCATCCCTATCACCTGGCCATTCATGGTCTGGGGCCTCGACATGGTAGGACCCCTCAAAAAGGCCCCGGGTAGTTTCACTCACCTACTCGTAGCGGTCGACAAATTCACCAAGTGGATAGAGGCCAAACCCATCACCAACATCCGGTCAGAGGAGGCAGTCAAATTCTTCCTTGACATCATCTACCAATTCGGCATTCCCAACTATACATCACTGACCATGGGACTAATTTCACTGGAAAAAAGTTCCTAAACTTCAGCGATGGATACGGCATCAGGATTGACTGGGCCTCGGTCGGACATCCATGAACTAACGGTCAGGTCAAACGTGCTAATGGCATGGTCCTCCAAGGACTTAAGTCACGCATCTTCGACCGACTCAACAAATACGCCGGGCGATGGGTTGCGGAGGTCCCAGCGATCCTCTGGAGCCTAAGAACGACCTCAAACCGATCCATGGGATTCACACCCTTCTTCCTGGCCTACGGAGCCAAGGCAGTGTTGCCCTCCGACCTCGACCATGGCGCACCAAGAGTGAAGGCTTTCGACCATGACCGAGCTGTGGAGGCCCAACAAGACGCAGTCGACCTACTCGAAGAGGCCTGTGAAGCAATCGTCATCCGCTCCGCTTGCTAATAACAAACCCTCCGCAGGTACCACGAAAGGAAGATCAGAGGAAGGATTCTCGAAGTTAGCGACCTCATACTCTGGAGGACCCAATCAACGAAGGAAAAACACAAGCTCTCTCCACCATGGAAAGGACCCTATACGGTAACCGAAGTAGTCCGACCGAGCACCTACCGACTGGAGGACAACAACGGCAACCTTCTCAACAACACTTGGAACATTGAACAGCTATGTCGTTTTTCCCCTAAATTTGGTCTAAACCACTTTTTAGCTAGAACATGCTCCCATAAGAGCACCCCTGCCCGAAACACTTTCAGCCCGGGTTGCTCGGGGGCTCCATAAGGGTACAATATTAAAATATTACCTCTCTTTTTACTATCGCGCGATAAAGCAACTGTGTCCCCAAACAGAAACACATTCCATTCCCTGTGTTTACCTTACGTAACTCTGTTCTTACTCCCAACCAAACGCACCCTGCCTTTTCCTACAGTTATGAATAGCTGAGCCTCACGGGCCACGCCCCGGGCTCATAAGGTCGCAGCCTACGGAACAAACGGGCAGGTACGAGAAAGAAAGGATAAAAAACAAAAGTTATGCTAAGATAAACACAGGGAACAAATATCGTGGTTCTGTCACAAGGACAACATGGATGTATTCATTAATACAGAAAACTATTCACATGGGGATTCACCCACAAACCTAAACTATTGCATTCTCTGCTGCTATAAATACTATCGCCTCGACTGATCTTTAATAGGTAGGAAGCGAAGGGGCGCCCCATATGGGCCATGTCGACTCCATCTCAAATGATGAGCATGGGTCCCGGTCAGACATTTCCGACTGAAGCTCTCTGAACCCCGTCTCTCAGGTCATCAAGGTCCCGGTCGGACATTTCTGACTAGAGCTCTCCGAACCCCATCTTTCAGGTCATCAAGGTGAGCATGTGTTCATTAATACTAAACTGTTCACACGAGGACTAACCCACGATTGACGAGCACAGATCCCGGTCGAACGTTTTCGACTGGAGCTCTTCGAACCCCATCACTCTAGTCGTCAAGGTAAAACACTATCAAAGCCCCTCTATTTCAATTTAAAACATTCATACATCCATACGTGCATTTCATTCCATACGCCTGAACCCCCCGGATGGTTAGGGCACAAACCGCCTGGGACCTCGGGAACTAAGCATCGCACGTGCAGTGAAATGCACCAGAACGCTCCATGTTGCGCCACGAAGCGGCGGCTTGCCTCATTTGACATGAGCAACCAAACAGAGCTAGGGGAGAAAACCGTAGATGAGCACCGTGTGGCCTTCGCCCGGTCTGGCAAACTGGGTCATCTCAACCTTCTCATTTGATCCTAAACCTCTCGCCAAGCCGACAGAATCTCCATCAAGGGGAGGCCATTAGGCCACCTGAGTCGATGTTCAGAATGACCTAGGCATCTACCGGGCTGCAGGTAAAGGAGTAGTGGAATGCCACAAGAGGGCTATGCTGACCCCATCATGAACGATGGACCCAGATTCTGCTCGATC
Organism: Miscanthus floridulus; assembly: GCF_019320115.1. NCBI lineage: Eukaryota > Viridiplantae > Streptophyta > Magnoliopsida > Poales > Poaceae > Miscanthus > Miscanthus floridulus. Next base: position 79,595,990 of record NC_089584.1, on the reverse strand, counting down.
ACACCCGTTAGCGAGCTCACCGAGCTAGTCTTCAAGCCCAAGCGATCAGGACACGCAACGAAACTCAACCCCTTCGGTTGTGAGGAACCGGATGGGGTAGCGCAAAATGACTCACACCAACCCCCATGAAGGCTCGACAGGGCTCGAGGGCTCCAATGCTAAGGGACCACGACTCCAAACTCGCGTCGATAGGATCAGCAACATTCGGCTACGGCTCTTGGAACTGTGACTCTGAACTCGTGTCGATGGGATAGGCGACATTCGGCTATGGCTCTTGGGACTACGACTCCTAAACTCACATCAACAGGATCGGCGACATCCGGCTACGGCTCTTGGGACCGCGACTCCTAAACTCGCGTCGATAGGATCGACAACATCCGGCTACGGCTCCTGGGACCGTGACTCCTAAACTCGCGTAACGGCTTCACTACGCTCCAAAGAAACTCGGGGACCATGACCCCGAACTCGCGTCGACAGGATCGGCGACATCCAGCTATGGCTCCTAGGACCGTGACTCCTAAACTCGTTTAATAGCTTCCTGAACTAACTAAACTGACTCTCTTGATCCACGGCATGCACCAACGCCTAGGTCCATTCGCAAACTCCGCCTCACCTGATCCCGTGGCACGCATCGACGCCAAAAGATCAGTGAGCTCTGACACAACCAAACTGAGCTATCTCCACCCACGGCGCGCACCGACGCTAGGGTCCGTTCATGACTCCGACTCACCCGATCCCACGGCGCGTAACAACACCATGGTTAAACAAAATTCTGTCTCAATCTAAAAAACACGCATACACGCCTGCTGAGACAACACCCCTAGCCGGTTTGGCCTGAATCGTCTGGGGCTCAGGGCTACACCTGCAGGTGCGCTCGCGCGCACCCACCGACAAAACAGAAAAACATCCCCCGTTGACAAACTCAGAAGCACCCCCTAGCCGGTTTGGCACGAATCACCCGAGGGCTACGCCCACGGGTGCGCTCGCACGCACCCGACGGCAAGACAAAAATCCCTCGGACGATTCTGCCCGAATCGCCCGTGTCGACGAAATATGGTCGGCAGTCTACCTAGGGGTATACCCAAGGTAGTAGATTATCGGCAGATAGATGCGCAAGCAACAAACAAGATGGTTACGCAAGACAGACACAAGGTTTTATCCAGGTTCGGCCGCCGTAAAGGCGTAATACCTACGTCCTGCGTCTGATTGTATTGCTGTATGTCAATGAGAGATGTTTTTTAGAGGGGTCCCCTGCCCGCCTTATATAGTCCGGGGGGCAGAGTTACAGATCTGGAAACTAATCCTAGCCAGTTACAATTGCCATAGGCGGCTGGATAAGGATTCCTATTCTAACCGACCAGGATCTTGCTTGATCTCCAAATCTGCCTTGACTCCTTGCGTGGGATTCTGAACAGGTTGGCCGGGCCGCGCGTCGTCTTCTAGTGGACCGGACCCCCTGATCCGGGCTGGCCCAAGCCTAGCCATAAGGGTATAGGGGTTAATACCCCCACAGCTAGTCCCTGAGCACCATGTATTATGCTGTGACACGTCGTTCGATCTCCTTCGACTAATGCGATCTGTCTTCATGTCATCTCCAACTGGTTGAAACATTGACCAATCGAATGTTCTAGCATTCTGGTCAGAATAGAGAGCAGTAGACCACGATCATAGCCAAAGATTTCGGTTGTCCAAAGAATGCATGGTGCTCTAAAGAAAAAAGAAAAAGGTTTCTTTCCTTATCAAGTGTGCCACTTGTATTTCTGAAAAGAAATGTAAGTGACCCTTGGACAATAGTAATCCTGGCAATCAGTCAAAGCGTAGGGGTCGAAAAACAAACACATTCACTGCAAGGTGAAGTGTGCCCACTTAGTCCCTGAGCCTGGTAGTAGGTGACATAGGCACGTGGTGCCAGGGTCTAAAAAGAATTCCCAGTTAAGTTGAGAATCCAACCGTCGTACAGGCAATACGAGATGCACCGGCAGGTGCATCGTACCGATGTAATCCCTGAGCTTGCTGGAAGGCAAAGTATAAGCCTTGTAGCAAGGTCTAAATAAATGCCTCTCGACTGTATGTGAGTACAAATCACATGTAACCGAGGAGAGCGGTCTCCGAGCAGTGATCGGAACAGTCCCTGAACACGGCAGTGGTCTGGGCAGTCTCCGAGCATGGTACTGGTCTGGACAGTCCCCGAGCATGGTAGTGGTCTGGATAGTCCCCGAGCACGGTACTGGTCTGGACAGTCCCCGAGCACGGTAGTGGTCTAGGCCATCCCTGAGCATGAGACATGCGGCGAAGAACCAAATGCCACTTGTACTATTATTTGGTGTATTTATTTATCTTCTTACTCTGTCAAGTCCAATCTGACACGTCTAGTCAAAAAAGTAGACGGGTATAGCATGTCATACTGCCCTCTTGTCCTTTCAAGCAAACAGTCACTTGGCACCTGTTAGGAGGTGCGCAGCATGGGCCCTCTCACACTGGTAACAAAGAGGCGCATACACTGATAACGAAGAGGCGCATATATTGGCATAGATCTCGAGGTTGTGAAAACAACCGTCCACGGCGCATGCGCATGCCTCCCAAGAATCTCGGGCAGACGAAATGACGGAACTCATGGTTAAATGTAGTATAAAATTGGGGCATTACTTTTTACCGAACCCCATTACCATTCGCCGCCACAGCCTTCTTCTTCCTCTTGCCAACCCTAATACCTCCAAAATCATCACCAACCAATCCTCCACCGTATCCTCGTTCAGCAGCAAAATCGGATTCATGGCGAAAAGTGACGCCCAGAAGAAAGCGGGAGTCATGGCGAAGGAGTGGTGGAAGTCGAGAAGCAACGAGCAGACCATCGAAGACCTCGTCCTCATGGGAGTACTCCATAACAAGGAACTCGCAGGATGGCATGCGCCAGAGGGGAGGGGTACCCCGATCCACAACCAGGTGAGATTGTGGTTTTCGAAGATTTCTTCAAGCGGGGTTTTGGGGTTCCAGTGCACCCTTTCCTTCAGGGGCTCTATCTGTACTACGAGATTGGGATTTGCAATCTACATCCCAACTCGATTCTCCTTATCTCCACCTTCATTCATCTTTGCGAAGCATATGGCGGCTTCCAGCCCCATTTCAACTTCTTTCACCATCTTTTCTGTCTGCGGAAGAAAGGAAGCGGCGGCTCGAAGATAGCCAGAGGTGTGTACCTCAACCTCCGTGATGGGATGAAGGCCCAGTACCTGCACTGCCCTTGGAACACGTCGCTTGACGACTGGTACAAGAAGTGATTCTACATCCGCGAAGAGCCAAACATGATCACATTGTGCGACATGGGGTTTATTCTGGAAAAGAAGACCAGCCAGTTGGAGAAGCCTGAGCACCTGGAACAGATTCCAGAACTAATTGGGATGATCCCATGGAAGAAACTAGACGGTCCTAGCGTTGTCGGGAACTTCATCACCCAAAGGATCCAGCCCTGCCAGAGGAGGGTACATCCCGGCTATGAGTACCAAGGTAGCACAGATCCAATGAGGACGAGGCAGGAGGTGCTTGATAAGATCGAAGTTAGAGCCAGAATTGGAGAGCTATTCAACTTAGCTAATCCAAATTATGTTAGATTGAGCGCCATCGAGCATGCTTTCAAGCTCGCCTGACCTCCCCCAAAGGTAACTCATCTTGCCTTGTACCCATAGTCTCATATTGTAGTAGAAACTTACTGTGTGATCGTCCTATTTGTTTCCTAGGTTAATGGTCGGGATAGAGCGATAGTGTTTGTGTCGCCACCCCCTAGTGTAGATTAGCCACAAGTTGCTGACCTGACCACCCAGACCAGCATCGGGGGCGAGGACGTGGACTGGGCCATGCTCGGAGTTGGAGAGGAGGCAGTGGCCAGAGCTGCTGGTAAGCAGCCGACGACCAGCAAGCGTCGTCAGGCGGATCTTGACTTTGTCGAACGGCGACACAGAGGATGCAGACATCTTTCGACTCATCCCTCAAAGAGGAGGAGGCAACTAGAGTCGACAGAGCAAGGTGGCTCCTCCATGCCGGTGGGACTCACATCGCATACCACTGTAGCACCGAGGACAAGCGGCGGAGGGGTCGAGCACCAAACCCCAGCGTCAGCGCTGGTCTTAGAGGGAGACTAGGTGTCACCCGCAAAGCATGTGGAGCAAGCACGGCCGAAGAGACGCGCCTTCGCCACATCATTCCGTGCTTCCAACATGTAAGTATTTGTAACCTTGATGTAAGCTTACAATTTATATTGATTACGGTTGCCTTCTGAACTTATCTCGGATATATTTGGTCGGCATCCACCGAAAATCTAGACCAACTAGCTGGGAGCGGCGTGGCTCCACCAGCAATGTTAGAGAAGACTGCCCAGCAGCCGGCCATGGAGGAACCCGTAGCAGAAAGTCCACCGGAGCCTCAGCAGACAAGCGGCTAGACAACAGTCCCCGAGCAGGTGGTCGAGGGGAGAGCCGAGCCAAGCATAATTGCTCCGAGCACCAACCCTGCGGAGGGTGACACCTCAGCACTAGGGGTAACGGGTTAGACCGAGGAGCGGCGGCCGAAGTCAAGAGCACAAAGCACGCTTGTTGATGCTGCAGCCCATGGAAAGGCCATAGTTATCGCAGAAGCTGCCAACTCCGAACCAGCACCGGTACCTGAAGAAGAGGCCAAAGAAAACAAAGTAGAAGAGGTCCTAGGCCGTCCACAGGACAAGTGACAACATGTATATGTGTCGCGCTGGCGAAACGACCAATGGGTTGTTCATGAGGAAATCCCAGAGGTCGAAGAGACCAAGAAGGTTGAACGAGTGGTGAAACGACTAGTGACGGAGGTCCAGGTATGTTTTGCTTCATCACCTGATCTTGCTGTGTAGTCAAACTTTCTTAGTTTTTTGCACATAGGACTTAATGAAGACCGCAAGGTACCATAAGAAATGCTTCGACCAGATCGAGGGGATCACTGCAAGCAACAAAGAGCTGACGGCGGAAGTGGAACGTTTGCGTCACCAACTTGAAGCCGCCAGCCATGAGAGGACAGAACAAGAGTCCTAGAACCAGAACCTGGTTGTCCTGCTCAGTAACAAAGAGCAGGAAAGAACAAGTAGTCACTCTATCACATCAAGTGCATGACAAGTGTTGTTGCATTGTTGGTAGTAACAGCTGTAGTGCAGACTTAGAAGCCGACGTAGTCCGTCTCCGAGAGGAGAACAATCGTGCGGTCACAGAGTGTGATCGCCTGAAGGAGGACAACAGAAAACTGGCACACGACTAGTCCGAGCTCTGGGACCACACGACCAAGATGAAAGAGGAACTAAAAAGTGAGGTTTCCAAGCACCTTTGCTCACTTTTGTTGCCCGCTTTATCTTGTCGTGATATGATGTTTTAATTGCTTGTGCGGTTTGCAGTTTTAAAAGTCAATGCCAAGAAGCATCTTAAAGCCGTGATGAAAGATCGTGACGGCTGGAAGGCGCGGTGCCAAGAGATCACCAAGGATCAGAACACATGGAAAGACCGGTGCTAGGAGGTGGCAACGGGCATTTTGCCAGTCCTCAACCTTATCGACCCAGCGCTTACAGAGGAAGTGCCAAGGACGCCGTAGCTCGGACTGGTCGATAGGTGCCGAAAGGCATGGGGATGGTTCCAAGAGTTCATGAAGGAGGCGGGTGAGTACACAGGGCACACATGTGCTAAGCATGGTACGTGCTCACTACCCCTTGATCGATCTCAAGCGCCTGGAGGCTGGATACTCGAAGGAGGTAGATCCAGACAAGGCTGAGGAGCTTCGGATGACCTAGCTAGACTTGTCTTCAAAGATAATCGGCGACATTAACCTATGTGGAGGTAGGGACAACACCTGTACAGGGTACGCCATCAACAAGTTAGCTGGAAACGCCATCATTTTTGAGCCAACCGGCGAAGCCTATGGTCTCGACCAGCCAGGCATCGGCGGGGCCATCCTCTTCAGCTCGACCAGTACAAGAGTCCCTGAGGACTCGAGCAGGATGTCGGAGCCAGCGAGCAGCAGGTGTCGCGTGCCCCGACCTAGCCAATAGTATAGGCTAGAGCTGTAGAAGAAGATGTAGTTGTGTTATTGTAAACTTGTACCTTTTCAGGCAAGCTTGTAATAACGTAACTGTATATCAGCATAAGCTTGTTTGTTTTGTGGAAAATGTATTTAAGCTTGGATCTCGTATTGGTGTAACTAAGTAAGAACATATTAGCGTTCTGTTTAGTTGTACCAGTTGAGTCAACACGTCATCCTGACAGGTTTGTATGGCCCTGGTTTGTCCTGTGGTCGGAGTGTGAGGTGCGTAGCCTGTGCACACATAGACGCAGACAAGTCAAACCAGAGGGGACCTGCTGATCACCCATAGCGTAGAGAGCAGATCACATGCACGCATTGGAAGAACCGAAGACAGGGCCTGCCCTGTAAACCTGGGAAGGAATGGTGGTCAGTTGTGACTGGTTGAGTTAGGATAACAATAGACTTCAAAGTGACACATTAGAGTGGTCGGAGAAATCATAACAGCTTTATTGAATTAAATCGAAAGTACAAGAGGAGTACATATCTTAGTAGTTAAGCATAGAAACGCCTAAGCTTGTCGATGTGCCATGAATTGGGTACGTCCGTACCATCCAGGTGAGCTAACCTGTAAGACGTTGGTCGTGTAACTTCCTTGATCATGAAGGGCCCTTCCCATGGAGTTGCGAGTTTGTGGATACCAGCCTGATTCGTCTTCCACTTCAGGACCAGGTCCCCAACCACAAAGAATCGCTCCTTAACGTTCTTGTTGTAGTACCTACGCAAAACAGCAAGGTATTTGGCTATACGTACGCAAGAATCTAGCCGCTTCTCTTCTGCACTATTCACTTCTAGCTCCTGCGCTTCATTGTCCTTGTCTTCGTCGAAGTTCTCTACCCATGCTGATCTGAAGGCTATATCTAGCTGGGAGCACTGCCTCAGCACGTAAACCATAAAGTATGGTGATACGCCGGTATTGCGACTGGGCTAGGTTCTGAGGCCCCAGACCATGGCTGGTAACTCTTTGAGCCATCTTCCGGGAGCCTTGTCATTTTCTCTGTACATCCTCTTCTTCAGTGCGTCCAAGATCATACCGTTTGCCCGCTTCGACCTATCCATTAGCTCTGGGGTGCGCCACCAAGACATATTTTACTACTATGCTCCTTTCATCGCAGAAGTCCCAAAAAGCGTTCCCGAGTGAACTGAGTACCCTAGATCAGTGATGATGCTGTTGGGTATGCCAAAGCGGTGGATGACCTGGTCGATGAACGTGATAGCCTTTTCCGAAGATGCCTGTACCAGAGGCATGTACTCTATCCACTTAGAAAATTTGTCAATCAGCACAAAGACACATGTGAATTTCCCAGGAGCTGGTTTGAAAGGGCCCGATCATATCCTAGTCCCCAGCATGCGAAGGGCCAAGAGGCTGGTATTGTCTAGATCTCGTGTGCTAGGTACGTGGATTCTCTTGGCGAAGAACTGACAACCCTCACAATGGCGGACTAGCTTCTCTGCATCGGCTACAGCTGACGGTCAATAGAACCCTGCTCGGAAAGCCTTGCCAACCAATGTTCTCGAGGCCACGTGGTTGCCGCAGGTGCTAGAGTGGATTTGGTCCAGGAGATGTTTGCCATCCTCTTGGGTTATACACTTCATCAAGATTTCCTCCTTTGTGTTCTTGCGCCATAGTTTGCCATCGACGAGCAGGTATTGCTTACTGCGACGCATTAGGCGTTCGTTTTCTGTCCGATCAGTGTAACCGCTGCCATCTGTCAGGTACTTGATGAAAGGTACTCTCCAGTCGGGCTCATTGGTGGTCGGATGTGGCTCGGTGGTGCTTGACGCCGGAACTGTAGCCACCAATAGCTGATCTGGAGGCTTGTCGACCGTGGGGTCTTCCTCTTCGATGAAGGCGTGAGCAGGTCTTGAATGAATACACCATGTGGGACTTTGGCTCAGGATGATCCTAACTTTGACAGCGCATCTGCTGCTTGATTTTTGTCTCAGACCACATGTGCGTACTCGATGCCGTAGAACTTGCCTTCCAGCTTTCTGATCGATTTACAGTATGCATCCATCTTTTTGCTGGTCGTGTCCTAGTCCTTGTTGAGTTGGTTGATGACCAGAGCCGAGTCTCCGTAAACATAGAGACATTTGACACCGAGCTCGACCGCAATGCGCAAACCATGTAGGCATGCTTCGTACTCGGTGGCATTATTCGATGCTGGGAAATAAATCCTGAGGACGTACCGGAGCTGCTCCTTGGATGGTGACACGAAAAGGACTCCTGCTCCTATGCCGTCGATGTTGAGAGAGCCGTCGAAGTACATCTTCCAATACTCATCGGGCCCCTGAGAGGCAGGTGTGCTTAAGTCTGTCCACTCGACGATGAAATCGACGAGTGCCTGAGACTTGATTGTAGTATGGCTTGCAAATTCCAAGGAGAAAGGGCATAGCTCCATTGCCCATTTGACGATGCGCCTGTTCGCATCCTTGTTGCGAATGATGTCTCCCAGAGGGTACTCGGTCATGACCACCACACGATATCCGTCGAAGTAATGTTTCAACTTTCGGGATGTTATCAGTATGGCGTAGATCAGTTTCTGAATCTGTGGGTACCTGGTCTTGGATTCATTGAGTACCTCACTGATGAAATAGATTGGTTGCTGTACCTTGTAGGCGTGGCCAGGCTCATCGCGCTCGACCACCATGGCAGTGGAGACCACCCGATTAGTTGCTGCAATGTAAAGTAGGAGAGTTTCATCTTCTCTAGGAGCAGTGAGGACCGGAGGTGATGTAAGGTATTGTTTCAGCTATGTGAAGGCAGCGTCTGCTTCCTCTGACCACTCAAACTTCTCGGATGCTTTGAGCAGCTTGAAAAACGGTAGTCCTTTCTCTCCTAATCTTGATATGAAACGACTGAGAGCAGCCATGCATCCGGTAAGCTTCTAGACATCCTTCACCTTTTTGGGCGGCTTCATGTCTAAGACAGCTTTGACTTTCTCCGGGTTAGGGCGTATGCCGTCGTGACTGACTGATGTTGCCTAAGCAGTATACCAGAAGGAACACCAAAGATGCACTTCTTTGGGTTTAACTTCCATTGGAATGTATTAAGGGCTGCAAAGGTGCGTGCCAGGTCATCAACAAGGGTATGTGCTTCCTTGGTCTTGACAACTACATCATCAACATAAGCCTCGACGAGGTCATCTTTTATCTCATCTTTGAGGCAGGCCTGTATGGCGCGTTGATAGGTAGCCCCGGCGTTCTTGAGCCCGAACGACATGGTCGTGTAGCAGTAGGCACCGAAAGGCGTGATGAAAGATGTCTTGATCTGGTCATCCTTTTTTAGAGTGATCTGGTGATAACCAGAGTAGCAATCGAGAAAGGAAAGCAGCTCGCAACCAGGCGGTTGAATCTATGACCTCGTCTATGTGAGGTAAGCCGAAGGGGTCCTTAGGGCAGTGTTTGTTGAGATCAGTGTAATCAACGCACATTCTCCATTCATTATTCTTTTTGCGTACAAGAACTGGGTTGGCTAACCACTCCGGATGATACACTTCTTTGATAAATCCGGCTGCCAAAAGCCATGTAACTTCTACCCTAATCGCCTCCTTTTCGCGAGCGAACCGTCGTAGCTTCTGCTTGATAGGTTTGGCCTTGCTGTTGACATTCAAGGAGTGCTTGATCAAATTCCGAGGTACACTAGGCATGTCAGCAGGTTTTCATGCGAACACATCCACGTTGCTCCTTAAGAACCTGACGAGCGCGTCTTCCTATTTGGGATCTAGGTTGGCCTCGATAAGGGCTGTTTTGCTGGGATCACCGTCGACCAGCTGGATCACCTTGTGCTCCTTGGACTTGATGTTCTTGCATGGAGCCTCGAGCTCTGGGATCTCCAGGTGGTCGGCTAAGGTCTTCTTGGCGTCAAGCATGGTTGCAGCCATGCGAATAGAGAGATCATGAGCCTCTGCTATTTTGAAGCTGTCGTCCTCACAGGTATACGCTGCATATATGTTGCCCCTGAGAGTTAGAACCCCTTTCTCGGTAGGCATCTTGAGCACCAAATACCTGTAATGAGGTATGGCCATGAACTTGGTGAGCGACGGTCGACCAAGGATGGCATGGTAGGTGCCGTCGAAGTCAGTGACCACGAAGTTGACGTAGTCGGTGCAGAAGTGGTCCGGGGTCCCAAATTGCACGGGTAGCATGATCTGCCCAAGAGATGTAGAGCTCTGTCCAGGGAGAACACCCCAGAACTATGCCTCGTATGGTTTGAGATCCGCCTGGGTTATCTTTAGGGCCGGCAGACTGTTCTTGAATAGTATATCGATGGAACTGCCGCCATCAATCAGCACTTTGTCGAACTGAACCTTGTTGATACAAGGGTCGAGGACCAAGGGAAATCGCCCTGGCTCAGGTATTGCCACCCATTGGTCCTTCCTGCTGAAGGAGATCTCGCGGTGAGACCAAGGAGGGAGCCGTGGATCAGCGATGAGGTTGTCGGTGTTGGCTACGTTCAAGCAGGTGCAGGCGAGCAGCTTACGTTCTCGTTTGGTCTCGATGGACACTTTGCCTCCAATGATGGTGTGGAAGTGATCGGTTGGCTTGACGTACTTATGACGGGGATCTGCATCTTCATCGTCGTTGTCCTCATTGTGCTGGTCCCCTGCGTCGTTAGGCTTGTCAGATGTATCCGGAGCCTATTGACGCGTGTAGATAGACTTGAGAATGCGGCAATTCTCCATGGTATGGTTTGACTTGGGATGGAGCTGGCAGGGCCCTTTCAATGCTTTGGCGTAGTCTTCTTTGTAGTTACGATGTCTGCCACCTTTTTTAATGGTGTTGACCTCGCCGTCGTCTTCCCGAGCACGCTTGCCCCTGTAATCGTCACGGCGGTTACGCCACTGATTACGCTGGTCGCGATGGTCGCGGGAGTCGTTGCACTTGTTGCGGCGATCAAAATTGTCGTTCCAACCACGGGTGTGGGGGGTGGTCGGAGCGTGGAACCCTTGCTGCTTCTTCGATAATTATCTTTTTAGCATCGTCGGCATCCACATATTTCTTCACAGTGGCCAGGAGCGCTGTGACTGATTCAGGTCTCTTGCGGAGGAGCTTGTCCCTTAGGGCGTCGTGGAAGCAGAGGCTAGTGATGAAAGCCTCGATTGCCTCATTGTCAGAGATTGACGGGACCTTGATGCGCATCTCCGAGAAATGCCGGCCATACTCGCGCAGTGGCTCATCTTTCCGATCTCGAATCCGCTGCAGATCATATTTGTTTCCTGGTTGCTCGCAAGTAGCAATGAAGTTGTCGATGAAAGCTTGCTTGAGCTCTTGCCAAGAATCGAAGTAGTTCACCGGCAAGCTGACCAGCCATTGGTGGCCCGCATGGCCGACGGCGACTGGGAAGTAATTGGACATGACGTGCTCATCAGCCATGGCTGATCTACACACGGTTTCATATAGCATAACCCGTAATTCAGGGTTCTCCTTGCCATCGTACTTCTGAAGCTTGTCGAGCTTGAAGTTCTTGGGCCATATGACTTGGTGAAGGTGAGAAGTAAACTGCTTCAAACCCGGAGGGCCGTGGGTAGTATCATATTCCATACAGCGATAACTTTCGTGGGATGCACGATCATGGGCTCTCTGGTTGATGCGATCGCGCAGATCACGTTCTCTGAGGTAATGGCGGAGATCGTTATTGCCATCACGGCGATCCCGGTTGCCACCCTAGTTAACCCTGCGACCGTGGATATCACGGCGATTGTCATGGTTGTCTCGGTGGTTGTCATCCCGGTAGTTGCGGCGGTTGTCGTCCCGACCACCATCATGGCCACCGTTTCCATCTTGACAGTTGTCTGAGGGGTCATCGTTGCGCGAGCCATGTTGGTTGAGTGGCTATGAGCGACTTGAGTACTGGCGACTGTGGCTTGACTCGACTGAGACGGATGGAGCCCGGGCTTGATTTACAATCTCTGCGGTCTGAGCCATAGCAGCCGTCAAATAAGCTTGTATATCATCGCGAACTACCTGTGTTTCCAGGGTATTGGGTAGTTGTTGCATTGTCGCCATAGCAACAGCTATGTTGGCGCTTGGAGTCCTGAAGACCTATTTGTCCCCCACCCTATCAAAGGCATTGTTAAGGTCGCGTGGCTGGACCCTTATGTGTCGTGCCTCCTCTTCTGCTTTGGCTTTGATTTGTCAGAGATTAAACCGGTCAATATTGCGTGCTTCGTGTGTAAGCCTTTCTTGTTCTGTTTCGCCAACTGCCGGTGGTTCATCATTACTGACAACATTGATCAAGTCCCCTTGCCTTGGTGGGAAAGATGGGAATTGTGGGAACCCCGGGGCGTGGTCTGGGATATCCAGATCGTATTCAATGCCTTCATCATCATGATGTTGGAGTTCGGTGTGGATAGAGGCATTAGATGCGATACCAGACGAAGAGCTGGAGCCACCCTCTTGAACTGTGTGGATGGATCCTTCTCGATAATCCTCAATCCAGACCATGTTGACAAAGTTGCGCAGGCCATAGGGCTAGGCCTGGTAGTTCTCCATCGAGGCTTCGTACTCAGAGAGCCAGAGACCCATCGCGGAGGCTGGCCGGCGATGAGCGGAGCACCCTTCAGGAGTAGATGTGACCACAAGATCCATACTGAGTCATGCAAGATGACTGGCCCGAGCTGGTCGGGTAGATCTATTATGGGTAGCGGTTACCTGCTCATTAGGTTGACTTTGAATTGAACTTACCAGAGCTAGGGTTTCAGCAAGTTTGGTGCTGACCTGGTCGATGGAGTCGAGCAGGTCGGTGTTGTCGATCTGCTTCCCTTTGTAGCGAGGAAGCGGACAACGGGTTGTCGGCGTGGCTAAAGATGATGCGGGCGTGGTCGGAGCCAGATCCATCGTGGTCAGAGCCAGATCCATCGTGGTCAGAGCCAGATCCACCATGGTCGGAGCTAGATCCATCGTGGTCGGAGCCATAGCCGATGCAGGTGATGCAGTGGTCGACGCAGATTGAATATGTGCCTCCTCCGTGGTCATGGCGATGAAGTCATCGGAGCCAGTGGTCCAAGTGATCTGGCCGACGGTGAACGTGAGGCCGTTCGACGTAGCCATGGAGCCAGAGATGATGACCATCTTGTTCGCTTGGAGAGCAGTACGCACACCCCCTACCTGGCGCACCACTGTCGATGAAATATGGTCGGCAGTCTACCTAGGGGTATGCCCAAGGTAGTAGATTATCAGTAGACAGATGCGCAAGCAACAAACAAGATGGTTACGCAAGACAGACACAAGGTTTTATCCAGGTTCGACCGCCGTAAAGGCGTAATACCTACGTCCTACGTCTGATTGTATTGCTGTATGTCAATGAGAGATGTTTTTTAGAGGGGTCCCCTGCCCGCCTTATATAGTCTGGGGGGCAGAGTTACAGATCTGGAAACTAATCCTAGCCAGTTACAATTGCCATAGGCGGCCGAATAAGGATTCCTATTCCAACCCACCAAGATCTTGCTTGATCTCCAAATCTGCCTTGACTCCTTGCGCGGGATTCCAAATAGGTTGGCTAGGCCACGCGTCGTCTTCTAGTGGATTGAACCCCCTGATCTGGGCCGGCCCAAGCCTAGCCGTAAGGGTATAGGGGTTAATACCCCCATAGCCCGGGGGCTCAGGGGCTCCTATCGGGTTCATAAACCCAGGGTCCCTTGGGGACCGGCTTCCATGCCAGGGCTTGGCCCAGGAGGACGGCCTTCTTTTCTTCTAGACAGGCCCGAGAGTCTAAATTCAATAGACCGGAGCACTCGCTTCAGTCCCTGGCCGCCTTCGGCCCATCTTTCCGACCGGAGCACTAGCTCAGGCTCAGGCCAACTCTGAATGGCCTCTCCAACTGGAGCACTAGCTCAGGCTCAGGTGTAACACCTCTGGTGTTTTGACCTAATACTAAAATTTGACATGTCATCATGTGCATTGCAAAGCATTCATATAGTATAAAGTTTTGAATGCATTCACTAAATAAGGTTTATTTTATAATGTTGTTATTTCATGTGATGTGTTTCAAAAACCCTAAATACAGATCATGACCACAAGGGTTAAATTTCATGTGATCATGTGAGGTCATATGTCCTTTGACTCAAATAATCCTAATGGGCCATGTTACTGGTCAAAAATCAAAATCTAAGTAAAAGGAAGACAAATCAAATTTGAATTCACATTCAAATTATAAAAGTCCTTTTTGCCCCTTTTAACTAATTCAAAATCCATGAGGAATTTGGGGTTGAGGCAAAAAGCAAAGTTGGAGATTATTTTATAAGGATCAACTTTGGTATTCAAAGTTTTTCAAGTTTACATATAAAATTTGGAGTAATTTTGAAATGATTCAAATGCTCAAATGCACCCCAAATTCAAATTTCACAATGGAGGCAGAATTTGAAAATATTTCTAGAAGCAAAGTTGTAGAGTTTGAAAAATTGAACAACTTTCATTTTTGGAGATTTTCAACTTCTTTAGAAAATTTGGGAGTAATTTGATAAATGGAAGCAATGGCAGTTCTGTAATTATTTCAAAAAAAATTAACTCCACCTCACTGCTTGCCGCCGGCGCCACGTGGAGTTCACCGCCGATCGGATTTCACCGCTTTCACGCGCTGTGACACGCCCAAACCTCCGTGGCGAGTTTGCCCGTGTGCTGTCATCACCGTACGCCCTCAAGCTTGCTATAAATAGGAGTACATCGTCGTCAATCGGAGTTTTCCCGTCAACTGTTCGCCGCCGGTGACGTTGCCGCGATCGCCCAATTCATCGTCGTCGGACCACCTCAAGCCAATTGCGTTGGCCAGCAGCTCCGCCTTACCCTGCTGCTCATTCCTAACCTGCTCGCCTCGCTTCGAGCCAATCAGCACCACCGCGTGACGTCATCTTCTTCGGAGCAGGCCGAAGCTTCGCCGCAACCCACCTCACCGTGGCCAGGGCGATTCCGTACGTCTCCGCCTGCACCAAACACATCATCGCGATCACGGTGAGCTCCTGAGCGTGTTGCTCACTCTTCCTTTGACTCTACTGCACCATAGCCCTAGTTACATCGACCGCCGTCGGGTCCGAGCCGCCATGGCCGGCGTTGAGTGCCATCCAGTGTGCTCTTTTCTGTTCTGAGGCTTGGGATAGATGCGCGACTTGGTGTAGATCAAGTAGGAGCAGCCTGTCTCACCGGAGAGTCACCATCGGCGCATTTTGCTGGCCAGAGCTGGCCGCGCCGCCGTGTCTTGTTCACTGTCGCTGACGCGTGGGGTCAGTCTGTCAGTGAGCAGGGAGAAGAAGAACAGTGCTGATTTTTGTTTTCTGAATTTGTGAATAGTACTGAATCTTTGGAAATTTGTAGAAAAATAATCATAGCTCCAAAAATTCTGAAAATTTTTGTGTAGCTTCTGTACATGTTCTAGTATGATTTAAAAATTTGAAACTTGAAATTTGAATAAATTTTGAATGTTCAAATATTCAGACCATTAATTGAAAAATGCAATTTCCATGATTTTTGTAAGTCACTATATAACTCCAAAAATTATGAAATTTGTTTTGGTACACTAATTTGTCATGAGGAAGCCTACATAAAAATTTGAGCTTAATTGGACAAAGTTTATTTTATACCTAATGTAGACTTAATTATTTAATTAATTATTCATTTAATTAATGTTTAATCAATTAGGATTTGTTTGACTTTAGAATTGATTGTTGACCTTAGGTCATTAACTTATAATGATCCTTAGTACCTTAATTAGTATTTGAACTAATATCTAATTTGTAATTAGTAAATCTTAATGACATTTCATGTGGTAACAAAAGTCATTAACAAGTTAACTCGTCGAAACCCTAAGTGTTGATTAGTGTTGGATCTTGTTTTGGTCATGTTTTGTGACTAGTAGGGTTCCAAGATCCATTTGGTCAAGTCACATGTGTGGTTCTTGATGATAGGGTTGCAGGTTGGTTTTGTTGGCTTGCAACTGTACCGAGAAATAAAATCATTTGCGGGTGTTTTTACATTTCATGTACCGTGAAAGCATCATGTTTACATTATCATCATGTTAAAGCATATGTTATCATTTCGTGTAGAACCCGAGAACGAAACGATTCTAGTTGAGCAAGTTCTGGAAGAATCCCCGATTGTCACGGGATTTGATAATTGTGATACTAGTCCGGAACCGGAAATCGTCAACGAAGGCAAGCCCTGGTTTATGCATTAAGCCCTTACCTTGTTTACTTTGAAAAGTTTATCACATATGTTATTTATTGCATTAAGTTGTTTAATTCAAATGTTACCTACTTGATGCATTACCTACCTTGATAATTGTTTACCATCCTTGAAGATGTTTTCGTTTATAAAGGCATAGTGTGCCTAGTATGCTTTATGGTAGGCTTTCAAAGTAAAAGTTTTGATACAATCAAAGATGGCATACTGGCCAAAGAAAGAAAGAATGTAGAATGAATTAGAGACTAGCCAGGTGACTTATCTTGAATGTTGGGTAATGTTACCGACTATGTCGCTTAAAGGCCACTCATTGTGGATCTTCTGAACGAGACACTTTGTAGTACTAGTCACATACTCCGGTAAGCCTACTTCGGCTAATCCGATACTAAGACGAATGCCCGCGCACTGGGAGTGGAGAGATGGCGGGAGTAGCGTGTACCCTCGTGGCTGGAATGTGGTCGGATTTGAGGTGTGCTGTGCTCTCGGGTGGCGTGGAGACGGCTTAGTATAGGATGATCCTGTAGCGAGGTTGATATATGCAAGATTAAGTTCTACATATGTCGTGTGATAAGGAATCCCCAGCTGGGACTTGAATCAATTTGAATTGCCGGTGCTCCGCGGATATGGAGACTCGTTTCATTACAGAAGCAATGTAGGACTGGTGAATTACTAAAATATGAGAAAAGAATGGAATGAGAAGGAAAGGAATACGAGAAATGTACATTTAGTTTGAGATAATGAACAAAAAGTACTTAGTGGTAAAACTTGAAAATAGAATGAAGAATAGTAAGCTTTTGGCAAAGAACTTTTGAATCTTGCTTCATCCTTACCTTGCCCCAAACCCCTGCATCTCTAAAGTCTTACACCCCGTTACGTCGGGTTAGTCTTGTTGAGTACTTTTGTACTCAGGGTTTGTTAACCCTTGTTGCAGGTGAGTCGCATGCGCAGGCTTGTTTTGGTCCCTGCTGCATGTCTGTGTTTGAAGTCAATGACGATGAGGAGTGATGAATGGCCTTTGGACAAGGTACTAGTTTGTTTGATAAATAAAGTTAATGTAATATTATCCCGCTACTATGGTTGTATGACACTTTTGGTATTGTAAGTTTGAAAACAACTGGTTTGTAACTATGTTATCTTAAGACTTCTGCTATCTTTTACTCTGGTATATATTTGAATAAACTGTTGTAATCTGCAATGACTGTGATTGGGATCCTGTTTGAAAAGAGAAACATGGATGATTCGGGTTTCCCGAGGACGCCCGACAGACCTATTGAGTTGTTGGGAACTCATGTACGCTATCTGAGGTCTGTTAAGACAACGATAGGTGCATGTGGGCCTGATTCCTTAGGAGGTTCTGCCACAGCTGGTATCAGAGCAAGTTCCCATCTAAGATCATTGTAGGTTACTTTGGAAAACCTTCAAAATGATTTGGATCAAGGAAAGTAAACATGATATTTTGAAAGTTCAATTTCTTTCTTCTTACCTTTGATCTAGACTCAATCCTGACTTATTTGAAAAGTTTGTGGCGGATAATATGATTAGGTTTGTCCATGTATTATGAAAATCTAGTACTTATGATTATATTAATCTTTTGTACATAGATTCGTAAGATCGATTCATGCATCATGCTTGAGCACCTTGCATTATAATTCCCCTTAATAGTGGTTGGGTAAGTAATGTCAATCCCATTCTTGCTAACCTCCGTTATCCTCAAGCTATTCTTATAGTCCTACTCTAGATTCTACAGGCTATGGCAAAGACCAAGAAAACCGCACGCAAGTCCACAGGACCTCATGGAGTCCCTCGTCACCAATTGGCACCAAGAAATCACGAGCTTGGTGAAGGAAGTTCCAAGAACCTAGGAGAGGAAGGTTCTTCAAGCAACCCCGCCAACGTTGAGAACCTTAACAAGGAGCTCAACACTCTTCGTCGAGCTCATGCCAAAGATCAAGAGGAGTTGGCGGAAATGCAAAGAGGTATCACCATGACCATGGAGCTGCGAAATGAAGCCTGGACACGAGAAGATGCGGCCAATGAACGCGTCAATGAGTTGGAGTTCTACGTTGAAGACCTCGAGATGGACAATGCCATTCTTCATGAGAATGTCCATATGCTATATGCTCAACTTCATCCTCCTCATGGGGATGGTGAAGTTACCGATGAAGAAATGATTGTAGCTCCAGGAGAAGTCGAGAATGAAGAAGAGGAGGAGGACCCTGAGGAGTTAGTGTACTTCTCAGATGAAGATGAGGTTTCATCTGATACAGGCACGGATGCCGAAGACTGAAAGCTCGGAGCAGTAGTAGTTCCTTTACTGCTTTCCTAGAAAACCAGGGTTGTCTTGTGGGATACAAGACATGTAATATAAATAAGAACCCTTTGTAGTATGCAACCTTTTAAAAGCTTTCAATAAAGAATAATGTAAGTAAATGTGTTTCTCTAACAGATGCCTCGTCCTATCACCCAAACTGGTGCTAGTGGCTCGCACGACGATGATGAGTGCCCAAATCCTCCACCAATGCCCTCGACTATGGCAGATGCCATAGCTGCACTTGTCAACGCAACGGCAGAGAATGCCAGGCTGTTAAGGGAGTTGGTGCAGAACCAGCAGGCACCATACCCTAATCGTGGCTGTCGTAATAACGGAAACGATGAGTCAACCTATGTGGATTTTACTGACACACGTCCGCCTGTATTCTCTAAGGCAGATGAACCTTTAGAAGCTGATGATTGGCTTAGGACAATAGAGCAAAAGTTCGAGCTGATTCACTGTACTGATGTTCAAAAACCAAGGTTTGCGGCACAGCAACTCCGAGGAGCTGCTGGTGCCTGGTGGGCAAATTTAGTAGCAGTACAACCCGTTGGTCACCAAATCAACTGGAGGGAGTTCAAAGATGCCTTCAGGGCACATTATATTCCAGACGGTGTGATGACTATGAAGTTGGAAGAGTTCTTGGCTCTTAAGCAAGGGGAGCACCCGGTGATGCATTATGTTGGGCGTTTCAACCATCTGTCTCAGTATGCTATTGAGTATGTGAACACGGACAGGAAGAAAAAGAATCATTTTCTTCGAGGCTTGAACACTAAACTTCAGACAATGATGGCAGCCTATGGTAATGCAACTTACCATGAAACAATCAACATTGCTATCGCTTCGGAAGAGAATTACCACCGACACAATGAGGCAAAGAAGATGGTTGGAACTTATTAAAGATTATGACTTAGAAGTGCATTATCATCCGGGCAAGGCTAATGTGGTTGCCGATGCCCTGAGTCGTAAGAGTCATTGTCATTGCCTAATTGTAGAACCAATGCAGCGAACATTGTGTCAAGAGATGGAGCATCTGAATTTACAAATCATAGAACAAGGTTCCCTGTCCAATATTGTAGTTGAGTCCACTATCAAAGATCAGATCATTGCTGCTCAATAAAAAAGTAAGGGCATAGCCCATATTAAGGATAAAGTCAGATCTGGAAGACCAACATGTTTCAAGATTGATGAATCA
Source organism: Miscanthus floridulus (assembly GCF_019320115.1). Taxonomy (NCBI): domain Eukaryota; kingdom Viridiplantae; phylum Streptophyta; class Magnoliopsida; order Poales; family Poaceae; genus Miscanthus; species Miscanthus floridulus. Next base: position 79,576,230 of record NC_089584.1, on the reverse strand, counting down.
GATGTTGTATGGTTCAAGGATAGGTTGGTAGTACCCAAAAATCTGAGGCTGCGAAAGCAGATTCTTGATGAAGCTCATTCTACAAGATACTCCATTCATCTGGGTAGCAACAAAATGTATCATGATCTGAGAAAGAGATATTGGTGGACCAAAATGAAAATAGAAATAGCTCAATATGTGGCCAAGTGTGATATTTGCTAGAGAGTCAAAGCAGTTCATATGAAGACTGCAGGTCCATTACATTCGTTGCCAGTTCCATCTTGGAAGTGGGAAGATATTTGTATGGACTTCATAGTAGGGTTGCCTAGGACATCTGCAGGCTACAATTCAATATGGGTTATTGTTGATCGTCTAACCAAAATAGCTCATTTCTTGCTAGTCAGAGATAAATATCGAGCAGAGCAGTATGCAAAGCTTTATCTTGATAGAATTTTCAGTCTGCATGGGGCACCCAAGACCATTGTCTCTGACAGAGGATCATTGTTCATATCCAAGTTTTGGAAAAGTCTACATGAGTCTTTAGGAACTAAACTTATCCGTAGTTCTGCTTATCATCCGCAAACAGATGGACAGACTGAAAGGGTAAATCAAATTCTTGAAGATATGTTAAGAGCATGTGTTCTTTCCTTTGGTGCTAAATGGGATGAATGCCTTCCCTTAGTTGAATTCTCATATAACAACAGCCATCAAGAGAGCATTAAAATTGCACCATTCGAAGCACTGTATGGCCGTAGGTGCCAAACACCTTTAAATTGGTCAGAATCTGGAGAACGTTGGTTCTTTGGACCGGATGTGGTCAAGGAAGCTGAAGAGAAAGTTAAACTCATACAAGCTAATATGAAGATAGCTCAATCCCGACAGAAAAGCTATGCTGATAAGAGGAGAAGACCGCTAGAATTCAAAGTGGCAGATTATGTCTACCTCAAGGTATCACCGATGAAAGGAGTTCATCGATTTGGAATTCGGGGAAAGTTGGCACCCTGTTATGTCGGTCCTTTTCAGATCCAACAACGATGTGGACCAGTCGCCTATCGCGTCAAGTTACCAGATCACATGTCAGCGGTACATGATATCTTTCATGTATCTCAATTAAAGAAGTGTCTTCAAGTACCTGACCAGGAGATCGACTTTGGTGGTGTAGAACTAGAACCTGATTTGACTTATGCCGGGTACCCCATTAGAGTCTTAGATCAGAAAGATCGAGTCACTCGGAGACGTACGATCAAGTTCTACAAAGTACAATGGAATCAACACACGGAAGATGAAGCTACTTGGGAGTCCGAGGATTACTTAGAAGAGAACTTTCCTGACTTCTTCGCTTCTATCTAGTTGCAATACCTTGTCTTTATTGTAACCTGTCTTGTTGTTAACAGAATGGAAAACCCCCTCACTAGCCTTTTGAATAAAGTTATAATGTGTTAGCTTGACACATTTCCTTTTCCATTACTTAGCCTTAAGTTTTAAATCTCGGGACGAGATTTCTTTAAGGGGGAAGGGTTGTAACACCTCTGGTGTTTTGACCTAATACTAAAATTTGACATGTCATCATGTGCATTGCAAAGCATTCATATAGTATAAAGTTTTGAATGCATTCACTAAATAAGGTTTATTTTATAATGTTGTTATTTCATGTGATGTGTTTCAAAAACCCTAAATACAGATCATGACCACAAGGGTTAAATTTCATGTGATCATGTGAGGTCATATGTCCTTTGACTCAAATAATCCTAATGGGCCATGTTACTGGTCAAAAATCAAAATCTAAGTAAAAGGAAGACAAATCAAATTTGAATTCACATTCAAATTATAAAAGTCCTTTTTGCCCCTTTTAACTAATTCAAAATCCATGAGGAATTTGGGGTTGAGGCAAAAAGCAAAGTTGGAGATTATTTTATAAGGATCAACTTTGGTATTCAAAGTTTTTCAAGTTTACATATAAAATTTGGAGTAATTTTGAAATGATTCAAATGCTCAAATGCACCCCAAATTCAAATTTCACAATGGAGGCAGAATTTGAAAATATTTCTAGAAGCAAAGTTGTAGAGTTTGAAAAATTGAACAACTTTCATTTTTGGAGATTTTCAACTTCTTTAGAAAATTTGGGAGTAATTTGATAAATGGAAGCAGTGGCAGTTCTGTAATTATTTCAAAAAAATTTAACTCCACCTCACTGCTTGCCGCCGGCGCCACGCGGAGTTCACCGCTGATCGGATTTCACCGCTTTCACGCGTTGTGACACGCCCAAACCTCTGTGGCGAGTTCGCCCGTGTGCTGTCATCACCGTACGCCCTCAAGCTTGCTATAAATAGGAGTACATCGTCGTCAATCGGAGTTTTCCCGTCGACTGTTCGCCGCCGGTGACATTGCCGCGATCGCCCAATTCATCCTCGCCGGACCACCTCAAGCCAATTGCGTTGGCCAGCAGCTCCGCCTTACCCTGCTGCTCATTCCTGACCTGCTCGCCTCGCTTCGAGCCGATCAGCACCACCGCGCGACGTCATCTTCTTCGGAGCCGGCTGAAGCTCCGCCGCAACCCACCTCACCGTGGCCAGGGCGATTCCGTACGTCTCCGCCTGCACCAAACACATCATCGCGATCACGGTGAGCTCCTGAGCGTGTTGCTCACTCTTCCTTTGACTCTACTACGCCATATCCCTAGTTACATCGACCGCCGTCGGGTCCGAGCCGCCATGGCCGGCGTTGAGTGCCATCCGGTGTGCTCTTTTCTGTTCTGAGGCTTGGGATAGATGCGCGACTTGGTGTAGATCATGTAGGAGTAGCCCGTCTCACCGGAGAGTCACCATCGGCGCGTTTTGCTGGCTGGAGCTGGCCACGCCGCCGTGTCTTGTTCACTATCGCTGATGCGTGGGGTCAGTCTGTCAGCGAGCAGGGAGAAGAAGAACAGTGCTGATTTTTGTTTTCTGAATTTGTGAATAGTACTGAATCTTTGGAAATTTGTAGAAAAATAATCATAGCTCCAAAAATTCTGAAAATTTTTGTGTAGCTTCTGTACATGTTCTAGTATGATTTAAAAATTTGAAACTTGAAATTTGAATAAATTTTGAATGTTCAAATATTCAGACCATTAATTGAAAAATGCAATTTCCATGATTTTTGTAAGTCACTATATAACTCCAAAAATTATGAAATTTGTTTTGGTACACTAATTTGTCATGAGGAAGCCTACATAAAAATTTGAGCTTAATTGGACAAAGTTTATTTTATACCTAATGTAGACTTAATTATTTAATTAATTATTCATTTAATTAATGTTTAATCAATTAGGATTTGTTTGACTTTAGAATTGATTGTTGACCTTAGGTCATTAACTTATAATGATCCTTAGTACCTTAATTAGTATTTGAACTAATATCTAATTTGTAATTAGTAAATCTTAATGACATTTCATGTGGTAACAAAAGTCATTAACAAGTTAACTCGTCGAAACCCTAAGTGTTGATTAGTGTTGGATCTTGTTTTGGTCATGTTTTGTGACTAGTAGGGTTCCAAGATCCATTTGGTCAAGTCACATGTGTGGTTCTTGATGATAGGGTTGCAGGTTGGTTTTGTTGGCTTGCAACTGTACCGAGAAATAAAATCATTCGCGGGTGTTTTTACATTTCATGTACCGTGAAAGCATCATGTTTACATTATCATCATGTTAAAGCATATGTTATCATTTCATGTAGAACCCGAGAACGAAACGATTCTAGTTGAGCAAGTTCTGGAAGAATCCCGGATTGTCACGGGATTTGATAATTGTGATACTAGTCCGGAACCGGAAATCGTCAACGAAGGCAAGCCCCGGTTTATGCATTAAGCCCTTACCTTGTTTACTTTGAAAAGTTTATCACATATGTTATTTATTGCATTAAGTTGTTTAATTCAAATGTTACCTACTTGATGCATTACCTACCTTGATAATTGTTTACCATCCTTGAAGATGTTTTCGTTTATAAAGGCATAGTGTGCCTAGTATGCTTTATGGTAGGCTTTCAAAGTAAAAGTTTTGATACAATCAAAGATGGCATACTGGCCAAAGAAAGAAAGAATGTAGAATGAATTAGAGACTAGCCGGGTGACTTATCTTGAATGTTGGGTAATGTTACCGACTATGTCGCTTAAAGGCCACTCATTGTGGATCTTCTGAACGAGACACTTTGTAGTACTGGTCACATACTCCGGTAAGCCTACTTCGGCTAATTCGATACTAAGACGAATGCCCGCGTACTGGGAGTGGAGAGATGGCGGGAGTAGCGTGTACCCTCGTGGCTGGAATGTGGTCGGATTTGAGGTGTGCTGTGCTCTCAGGTGGCGTGGAGACGGCTTAGTATAGGATGATCCTGTAGCGAGGTTGATATATGCAAGATTAAGTTCTACATATGTCGTGTGATAAGGAATCCCCAGCTGGGACTTGAATCAATTTGAATTGCTGGTGCTCCGCGGATATGGAGACTCGTTTCATTACAGAAGCAATGTAGGACTGGTGAATTACTAAAATATGAGAAAAGAATGGAATGAGAAGGAAAGGAATACGAGAAATGTACATTTAGTTTGAGATAATGAACAAAAAGTACTTAGTGGTAAAACTTGAAAATAGAATGAAGAATAGTAAGCTTTTGGCAAAGAACTTTTGAATCTTGCTTCATCCTTACCTTGCCCCAAACCCCTGCATCTCTAAAGTCTTACACCCCGTTACGTCGGGTTAGTCTTGTTGAGTACTTTTGTACTCAGGGTTTGTTAACCCTTGTTGCAGGTGAGTCGCATGCGCAGGCTTGTTTTGGTCCCTGCTGCATGTCTGTGTTTGAAGTCAATGACGATGAGGAGTGATGAATGGCCTTTGGACAAGGTACTAGTTTGTTTGATAAATAAAGTTAATGTAATATTATCCCGCTACTATGGTTGTATGACACTTTTGGTATTGTAAGTTTGAAAACAACTGGTTTGTAACTATGTTATCTTAAGACTTCCGCTATCTTTTACTCTGGTATATATTTGAATAAACTGTTGTAATCTGCAATGACTATGATCGGGATCCTGTTTGAAAAGAGAAACATGGATGATTCGGGTTTCCCGAGGACGCCCGACAGACCTATTGAGTTGTTGGGAACTCGTGTACGCTATCTGAGGTCTGTTAAGACAACGATAGGTGCATGTGGGCCCGATTCCTTAGGAGGTTCTGCCACATCAGGCCAACTCCCTAGCTACCTTCGCATGGCCTCCACTCGGAAAGCCTGACCCGAGGACCACCTCCGACTCCGACCCCATGTCTCTGATCGGGGTTCATAGAAATCCTTGCCCATCGCTATTCTCCGACTGGCACGCCAGAACCGACTAGGGCCATCTGACCGAGGACGCCCGCTTGGAAAGAACTAGGAGACGTATGAAGGAAGGCAAGACAGGGCTCGCAAGCCAAACCATGGCACCAGGGACCATACCCTGCGGAACTGTACTTTACAACCACCCTGCCACAAATAGTATTGTAGGCGCCGACATTTACCTCTATAGTATTGTAGGCGCCAGTCAAAACACCCGTACAGTAAGACCCCCCATGTGCCTCTGGGCATCAACAGTATTATGGGCGCCGAAATTCACCGTACCAGGTGAACGTGGTACAGCCATGCCCCCAGTCGGCGAGACAGCATTTTTGTAGGTACCGACGTCCTCCAGTCTTGAAGAAAGCAGCTCAACCTCCCACATGTACCTGACATTCTACAGTGACATCAACAGTGTTGCGGGCGCCCACCATTGTCCCATCCCCGTCGGTGTGGCCAACATGGCTTAGAAACGTCCATACTCTCTCTCCCTCTCACTTGTAAAGCCATCCCCATCTTCTATAAAAGGGGATGTGCTCCCTCCAAACACAGGAGGGTAAACCCAAGTCGACTTCTTCAAGTTCAGGTTCATTAGATCGATAGCTCACAACCCCTCAAGCATACGCTAGGACACTTCGTTCATAGCATAGCTCCTGTCGATCTCGGCCCTTCCGACCGGACCGACCGGACACCCCCCTCTCTCTCTCTCTCTCATTTGTAACCCCACTACAGACTTCGAGCACCTGGGCTTAGGAATAAAGTCACCGATCGACCCACACTGGATGTAGGGCACGTCGCCTGAACTAGTATAAATCCCGTGTCATTGAGTGCTAGGCCACCTCCGATCACAACGTGCAGTAAAACTACAAATATTTACTAGTTGGTCACTTTTTGTACAGACACCATGTGAAGGAGTTCTAGCACTCTTGTGGTTGACATGAAAGCTTTTGTTGGATGAGTATTTGCAACTTGCTTGCCGGCTTGACATGCACTACAAAGCTTGTCCTTCTCAAACTTCACATCCTTCAACCCTCTCACCAAATCATTCTTTATTAGCTTCTTGAGTGAGCTCATCCCAACATAAGCAAGTATTCTATGTCATAGCCACCCAAGTGTTGTTTTGGTGAATAGGCATGTTTTCAAGTTAGCATCTTCAAAGGTGAAATCCACTAAGTATAGGTTGTTGTATCTAAATCCTTTGAATATCACTTGATCATCATCCTTCTTAGATACAACAACTTCCTTCTTGGTGAACAAGCATTGGAAGCCAAGATCACACAATTGTCCAACGGATAGCAAGTTGAAGCTCAATGAAGCAACATAGAGCACATTTGAGATAGAATGGTCATTTGATATTGCCACTTTACCCAATCCTTTAACCTTGCCCTTAGAATTATCTCCAAATGTGATTCTTTCTTGTCCATCTACTTCTTCATCTAGTGAGGTGAACACACGAGGATCACTGGTCATATGTTGTGTGCAACCACTATCAATAACCCAATGACTTCCACCGGTCTTGTAGTTCACCTACACACAAGAGATCAAGCTTTAGGAACCCAAACTTGTTGAGGGCCCTTCACCTTCTCAACAAGTGACTTTGCAACCCAAATTTTCTTAGGCCTATTCTTGTTTGGAGGTCCTAAGAACATGACTTTCATCTTTCTACTAGAATCCTTTCTAAGCATGTAATGAGCATTGAAGGCAAAAGGTCTAGCATGCTTGGGCAAGGGTTGTGGTGGTGGAGTTTGGCACTCATGGGCAAAGTGGCCTTCCTGTCCATACTCAAAACACTTCTTTGGCTTTGGCTTTTGGTGTTGTTGAGCTTGAGCCTTCTTCTCTTTGTTTGCCATGTACCCAATGCCACTTCTATCCATCTTCATGATGGTGTTCATTAGTAGCTCACTTTGAAGATGCTTGCCTCTTGTGAACTTGCTCAATCCAATCTTGAGATGCTCTTTCTCCAACTTGAGCTTCGTGTTCTCTTCCTTGAGAGCATCATTATTTTTCTCTTGCTTGAGCTTCTTGTTCTCTTCTTTGAGCTTCTCATTCTCAAGAATCAAGTCACCATCATGATCACTAGTTTCAAGCACTATGGTGTTGGTGGTCTTGAGCTCTTCAAGATCTTTCTTGAGCTTTTCATTGTCATTCTTGAGCTTGACAAACTCATCATAATCATCGGCCTCAACCACTTGCTTGACCTTGCTACTAGAACTTTTCTCAATGCTCTCAATGATCAAATCATCACATGATGTAGCTATATCAATCTTAACAACATTGTTAGTAGCATCATGTGGCTCATTGGATAGAAATTCTTGAGTAATGACAAGATTATCATGATTAATCTTAAGAGTAGTATATTCTTCTTTTAGCTTGTTGTGGCTAGTGATGAGCTCTTTGTGCATTCCCTCAAGTTTATCATGTTTATCTTTAAGCTCTTTCTTAGAAGATTTGAGCTCCTTGAGTTTGGATGATATAGCATCATTTGTTTCTCTAAGCTCAACACTAGCCTTTTTGGCTATATCATATTTTGCTAAAAGTGAATCATTCTTAGCCTCTAGTTTTTCATTCTTAGCTCTACTCTTTCTAATGATCTTAGTGTATTGATTTAGCAATTTAATAAGATCATCATAAGAAGGTGATTCATATTCATCATCATCACTATCGCTATCATCATTGCTAGCATGTTCATCACCACTACTATCATCATTTGATACCTTGCGATCACCATTGGCCATAAGTCATAGGTGTGTAGGGGATGATGGTGGTGGTGGCGGTGAAGATGATGAAGAGTCAATAACAATGGCGGCCACCTTCTCGTTGTCACTATCACCATCGGATGAGACACTAGATGAATCAATGTCCATGAGCCAATCACCAACGATGTATGCCTTTCCACTTTTCTTCTTCTTGTGGAAGTCCTTGCCATCTCTCTTCTTGTATGGCTTGTTTTTCTTCTTCTCATCTTCTTCTTCATTGCTTGAGTCATCTTTCTTGCCCTTGTACTTGTTCTTGTACTTGTCTTTCTTGGGCTTTGTGCATTGATGTGCTAGATGACCAAGTTCTCCACAATTGTAGCAATCCATCTCGGAGATTGGCTACCTTCTAGAGCTTGTGAAGAACTTCTTCTTGCCATCGAACTTGATGCCACTCTTGTTGAGCTTCTTTAGCATCTTGGCGGTTCTTTTCACCATAAGAGCAAGGCTTAGATCATCAACTTCATCATCACTTGAGCTCTCATACTCAAGCCTTGCTTTGCCCTTCTCTTGGCTAGCTTTGAATGCTAAGTCTTTTTCTTTCTTCTTAGTAGAGGATGAGCCATCTTGTGGTGTGATGTGCATGTACATCTCATGAGCATTGATCTTTCCCAAGATTTGTGTTGGTGTAGCGGTGGAAAGATCACCTTGATGAAGCACGATCACAATATGCCCATATTTGTCAATGGGGAGGACACTCAAGATCTTTCTTACAACATCGGATGGTTGCATTTGAGTGAGTCCAAGCCCATTGACTTCCTCTACAAGAACATTCAAGCGTGAATACATTTCATTAGCACATTCTTTGGGAAGCATCTCAAAAGAGTTAAGCTTTTTCATGACAAGATGATAGCGTTCCTCATGCTCACTCTTTGTTCCCTCATGGAGTGCACAAATGTTCGACCATAGTGCATGGGTGTCTTTGTGGTTCCTCACCAGGTTGAACACATCTCTGCAAAGGCTACTAAAGATGGTGTTTTGAGCCTTTGCATTCCATTTTTCGTAATTCACCTCATCGCCTTGTAGGTGTGTAGCATCCCGAGGTTTTGGGAAGCCTTGTGAGGCGGCTCTAAGTATTCCAACATCTAGAGCTTCTAAATACGCCTCCATGCGGATTTTCCAATATGGAAAATCATCCCCCTCAAAGATAGAAGGAGGTCCATCCCTGTGAGACATCTTTCTCTAGGCAGTTAAGCCTAAATACGTGAGCACGAGGCTCCGATACCAATTGAAAGGATCAAGATGCCCATGAGGGGGTGAATTGGGTTAATTCTAAATTTCTTTGCAATAATTAAGTCCTATGGTTAGCCCAATTAACCCCTTGTGCCTAGAAAGTGTTTCTATTGATCTACCGCACAAAAGTTTAGCAACCTATGTTCCAATCCTACTCTAGCATGGCAATTCTATGAATGTAAATGACAAGAATTGAATTGCTCAAAGTAAATTCTCAAAGTAAATAGAGAAGAAGGAATGCGGCGATGTTTTGCCGAGGTATCGGAAAGTCGCCACTCCCCACTAGTCCTCGTTGGAGCACCCGCGCAAGGGTGTAGCTCCCCCTTGATCCGTGCAAGGATCAAGTGCTCTCTACGGGTTGATTCTTTGACACTCCGTCGTGGTGAATCACCCACAACCGCTCACAACTTGAGTTGGGTCATCCACAAGCTCCGTCGGATGATCACCAAACTCCCAATCACCACCAAGCCATCTAGGTGATGGCGATCACCAAGAGTAACAAGCACGAACTCTCACTTGACCATGACAAGCCTAATGAGAAGGGTGGATGCACACTTTGCTACTCTTGATCTCACTAATGAGGACTCTCTTTGGGATTCTGAAATCTCAATCACCTCACTAGGACCTTGCTCTTCTTGGCACTCTCAAAGGTGTTTCTCAGCTATTGGAATGAGCAAAAGTACCCCACACATGAATGGAGGAAGTATTTATAACCATGGCTGAAAAATGAACCGTTATGTGCCTCTGTGGGGTGACCGGACGCTCCGGTCAGTTCTCCCTGAACTTCAGTGTTTAAGAAGTGACCGGACGCTGGACAGCGTCTAGTCAACACTGACCGAACACGTTCGGTCATGATTTTCCCTCTCTGGAACCTTACTGGAGTCGACCGGACGTTGGGACTCAGCGTCCGGTCACTTCACCTCTCAGCGTCCAGTCGCACCAGACGATTTCACCTTGATCAAATGAACTGACTGGACTCTGTGCCAGCGTCCGGCCACCCCGAAGCCAGCGTCTGGTCAGTATTTGACCCTCCATTCACTTCCAACTCTCGATCATATGTGAATGAAGTTTGCTCCAATAGATCTAAGGACTTCTTAGGAGCTACCTAGTGCTAGATTTAGCAAGTGTGCACCACACCTAACTCACTAGACTCACCTAGGTCAAGCTACCCATCCATACCCCCCTTAATAGTATGGCCAAAGGAAAAACAAAGTCCTAAACTACTCTAAGTGTCTCTTCCACTCCAATCGACACTTATAACTAGTCCATCCTTAATGTTGTCGTTCATCCTTTGAAAACTGAAATGATTTCCATCGTAGGGGCATGACAATAATGATAGCCCAATCGATCTCCATTACTATGACCTAACTTAATTGTCTCTGCAAAACACACGTTAGTTATAGTAATCATGTATTGTCATTAATCACCGAAATCCAACTAGGGGCCTAGATGCTTTCAGCGTAGTCGGAGCCGGAGATGCTACAGTGTTCAAACAGTGATACACAGTACAGCACAGGGAATGCGCAGGAGGAGCCGGAGCCAGAGCCACCAGCTAAACACTCCCTTAATGTGATGGACCTTAGGATTCATTTGTGCTCTTTGTAGTATTAAGTACAATCACATAACTAGGTGAGGTATATTTGCATGGGGGTTTTTTTAGCAACGTATATTTGCATAGGTTAAGGATGTTGTTGCTTAAAATTTTAGAGCCCAAATTCACTCCTTTCTTGGGCCATTCGGTCCTTTTACCGAGCTGTTTTGAACTAAGATCCGGAGCCACCATTGTTAGCGTCCAACGGCTCCTCTTGAAAGTACTCTCGTAATGCCAAAAAATTTTACAACTAGAGAAACTGCTCCACTAGACTAACAACAATTTTGGGATGATACAGACCTGCCAAATAGGCTATAAGTATATAGGAAAAATATCATGATAGACATATCCTATCCACACCGGGGCTCGGCCTACCGATACAAATAACCGGAGGGGATGAGTAGAAATGAAAAATCACTAGAATTTTGGCCAAAATTTATATAACTTGTGAAACTTTGACAAAAATTTCAAAAACTGAAGAAATCTCATCTGAATGAAAAATGAGAAATTACCGGTATTCATTTTACCAGAGGTCAGTGATAGAACCAAGAATAGCGAAATTTTAGCCAAAATTTTGAACCGTGGTCCACACACATAAAACCAAGTATTAAACCAACAAATTAATAGCTAGCTGCCCGGCTCCTTTTTATTACAAAACAACTGGTATAATTCAAATGAACAAATTATTCTGCATTGCTAATAAATTGTTCTGGTCACTTATGCCAGCATAGAAATGCTAAAATTCTTCAAGCTAACAACATTCTTTCAAAGAAAGTTTCAAGCTTACTAAATACTCCAAGGAGAGTGTATGCACGTGTGTGTATATAGCTAGCTATCTAGCTTGCACTATAGCACCTAAGGGGGAGGCGGGCAAGAAATGTTTGGGTCGTTCGTTCAGCAAGAAGGCCCTGCCGATGCCTTGCTGACGGATACCTGCAGTAGCGGTGGCAGCGGTGCCTCGCCCAATGGCTGCACAGTGGCACCATCAGCTAGCAGGCGCCACGTTGGCGCTGCCACGGCGTCGGCATGCACCGATGCTGCGACGAGGAGTAGCGCAAGCAGTGGCTAGGCCGCTCCAGCCGCACCTCTTGCTACTCTCACTCCTCCCTTCATCTTGATCCGGATGTGCGTGCAGCAAGCAAGCTAGCTCGACCCAATCGAGGGAGCTAGAGATCTTGAGGTGCTTGAGTGTTGTTGATTAGCCCATGGCTCGATCGAGCTGGCAGAGTAACAGGGTTGTTGTGCGTCCAGAGCTCAAAACTATCACTACTACAGAAACCATTTTTAGGGGCAGCTCGTAACCCTGTGTAGGGACGGTTTGGCTAGCTGCCCCTACCGAATGGTCTCTACAAATCATGCATTTGTAGGGGCGGCTCTTAGGCCACCCCTACAAATCAATTTGTAGGGGCGGCTCGTATTACCAGCCGCCCCTATAAATATATTTGTAGGGGCAACTCGTATTACCAGCCGCCCCTACAAATCGATTTGTAGGGGCGGCTGTAGTACTAGCCGCCTCTATAATACATGTTTGTAGAGGTGGTTCAATCTAGAACCGCCCCTACAGTACGTTTTTCCGCCAAAAAAATTCAAATTTACAATTCAAATTCGACCAGAACACTGTTTGTTTCTGCATATTCCATCCAGCATTCGCGTTGCCAAACGCCCCGCGACCAATGTTCCGAACCGTGTTTGCGTTGCCAAACACCTAGCGTTCCGAACCACGTTCGCGTTGCCGAACGCCCCGCGACCAACGTTCTGAACCGCGTTCGCGTTGCCGAACGCCCCGCGACCAGTATTCCGAACCCCTTAGACTACAAGCACAAGAGTATTATATAAACTACAATTACAAGTCCAATTCACAAGAATATATACAATCCATCATTAAATATACAAATTCCATACACATTGTTATCAACATCCTAGAGCTAGCCTTTCAGTCTCACGAAGGTGTTGGTACTAAGGATTTCTACCTAAGTCAGACTCTCGGTCATGGTAGGCGCCTTTGATGTGTACAATCTGGTCCAATATGAAGTTGCAAAGGTCGCCGATGAGCTCTAAGAGTTGGTCATCCTTGTATGGGTCTCTTTTCATTCATTTCTCTTCTTTCCACTACAAGAGAACAAGTTTCGGTTTAGTATTTCATACCATGTATGAAGTTTTTATACTACGGGTGAAGAGGTTCAAACTTACCCTTAAGGGGTGTCTCCTGTAGGCACCGATGTTACTCATCATAGAATATATATAGTATCCACAATGTACACTCACAGGCTTCTGCTTGGGGCACTGTGTGTTTTGCATATGAAAATGTTAAGTAATGCTTTTGACAGCCATGTAATGGAGTACTGAAGAAGTAAGTTACACTTACCGCACCTAGTATTTTTATATCTAGCTTTTCCTTCCTTGCTGGATCATGCCTTCCATGATGATTAGTGACATAGAACCTAAATGCCCTGTTCGAATTATTTTAGCAAATACAACTTGTTAGTATCCAAAAGTGAACGTTACAAGTATGTATACAAACATATAAGCTAATGAGGATCGTCGATATGTATACGTCTTGAGAATCGATATGAAGTCTTTGTATATCACTGGGTCCCTATCTATTGAATCAAAGACCCATGCCATGCTCCTCCCGACATCGACGGCTATACAAATCCAGTGGTTGCTGCATGGATTTAATCATAGAACTAGATAAGCTCTTTTGCATCGAATAAAATATATCAAACAAAGCTTTAAGTATAGAGTTGAACTTACTCGAAGTTGTATGGTAGCCATATAGTAGAGTGTTGTTGGAGAGTTTTGAAAGCCAGGGCAATGTATGTCGCAACCTTAAGGGACTCTTCCCTTAGTTTTGCCATACGGATGTGCTCTTTCTCCCGAAGAGTCTTTGTAGCAGCTAGCTCTTTGGCATCCAGTTTCCACTATTTAGGGTAATTAAAATTTGTTCAGGCTATAGCTTGAGGGTCTAGATACCCGGCTTTCACACTTGGTATTTGTTTGACAATGTGCATTTGCATTCTATAAATCACAGCGTGGGTTAGTTACAACAAAATTCAAAGATTACATTCATATCATATCGAGAGGACAAGGACTTACAGGCACCACGTGCGAATTAGATTCATCTCCATTTCTCCTAGGTGAAAGCATGTGTGCATGTCATTGAAGTCAAAGACAATTTTCCCGGCTGGGCTTCCAAATGTGCCGGTGGGGAAGCATGCTTGTATGAGGTCTATGCTCGTTGGGAGAACACGCAAGTACCAATCATGGAACCTTCTCATTCCAAGTGGTAGGTGTTGGATGTCCTAGTTTGGTAGGAAGGGCTTGCCTCTTTCATATGTTTTCAGGCAATCCTATGACCATTTGATGGTATCAACATTTGGATACTGCTTTGCAATTTGGTGGAGTTTGCTAGTGACAGCCTCCTCAGAACCCCGTGATGGGACTTTTTTTAACTTGGTTCTTAGGCTTGAACTGGTCATGGGAATACCACTTGGACACCGACGAGACGTCTTTCATTAGAACATAAATTGGCCTTATGGTGATTGGATGCTTCTTTCAAAGTTCTCATTTAGGCACGTCCTCATCTTCTTGTGCATCACCTTCTTCAGGAGACACTCATTGTTCATATATCGGCTGTGCTTGTTGAGAAGACTATGGCATCTCATCATGCACTTGCTCGGTATGAGCTAGAGAAGGTTGTGGCATCTCATCAGGCACATGCTCGCTAGGAGGCAGGGAAGAATGTGGCATCTCAGGAATGTGGTGGTTACAAGACGGTGAAAATATCTCCTCGACCTCAACAACTTGCTCCAAATTTGGGAGAGAGGAAGGCGGCGAAGAAGCAGTCAATATAATGTCCCATTTGTGCCAAAGGATGAACTGCCCCATAACGTCTCCAAGTAACACCAGCCCCTCGAGAGTTGCGTAGTCTATCCTCCACTGCATGAACTCGGGCTTCACGGTATGCACCTCGACCCTAGTGTAGTCTGGTGATATCTTATTATTATGGTGTAAGCCACCGGGAGGATGTGCCACACCCGTTGTCACCTCCATCACAGTGTTCTGTTGGCCGCTGAGAAACACCAAGGTGCAACTAGTTGGCTCCTGTATGCGATCGACGGGGGTTGTGGCTGCAGTGGAACCTTGGCTGCTAGGAACATTCGGAGGGCTGCCAACTAATGCCAGTTCTCTCGATGGCATCACTAATATCTATGGCTCCATAGACAGTCCTTGCTCCTCCAGCGCCTTCACAACTAGAGCCATCACTTGGAGCTCAAGATTAGTCTCCCGGTCTCTGCCATGTTTCTTGTACATGTGCCTGTCCTCTTCGAATCCTTGCTTCCAGGTCATCCTTTTCCCTAGCCCCCTGGTGTGGCCTATGTGCTCCTTGTTTCCCAAGCCAAGGCTAAGCTCGTCCCTCTCTCTAGAAGGATTGAATGAGCCCTTCTCCTTGTCTTTAGCATATTTTAGTATCCTTGATACTGTCTCTTGGGTCTCCAGCTTATCAAACTTAAGATTACCGCCGGATGATTCTGTACTCCTCACATATATCCAATTCCTTGAGCGTACCTTCTAATTTGTCACATCGATATTCCCAGCAGCTGCGGCCTCTTCGTCCATCTTCCTAAACTGCTCTTCCTTGGCATAGTAGCCACCGAGGCCTAGATGATGGTGGTGTTTGTTCCTCTTTGCCAGCTCGGTGTTACGGGCACTGAGCTCCAATGCCTCCGGTGAAGTTTTTTGAGCCACGAGCTCCTCCCAATGACTAGGAGTTATTTTGCCAAACTCGTTGAAGGGAGTTAACCCCTTTTGGATATACTTCATATTGAGCTCCGACCTCCAACGTCGGAATGACTCTCCCATCATCCTGAAAGCATTTTTTACCAGTTCGTGCTTACCCTCTAGAAATCTAAAATTGAGCTTCAGCTGTCTATCCCATAGTTCATTCTTTTTGTTCTCTGGTACCTCTTTCCAGTTAGGGATTGTTGGGCTCCATTTATCTCTTACTAGGGCCCCGATCGCATTATGGAATTGTCCCCTTAATTCCTTTGGCTCAAGGATCTCCCCTGCTGGCCCGACATCCGTTATCACATAGCATGCCTTATCTAGATGTAGATTTCCTTTTCTATCCCCTCATTTCCTCTTAGGCTTGGTAGTCGTGGTTGTGTCTTGAGGTTGTGGAGCAGAGGCATCATGATCTGTCTCTATGGCTATTGCCTCTCCTCTCCTTTCCTCTACTCCGTCTTGTCTAGCAAGATGTCGCGGACGTCGACGTCGTCTTTTTCGAGTTTCAGGAGGGACCTGTATATACGACAGGTCAAAGTGTTAGCAGAGGTAACACAGCCAAAGCTTTAGCAAAATTTACAAGCTAAGGCTTTTCCCTACCTCCTTGTTCGAGTCAAAATCCTTGTCCAAATCTTCCTCCATTGGCCTCCTTCTGGCTTCACGCGGGAAAGGATCCTCGGGACTTACATATCCCTCTTTTGAGTCATCATTATCATCATCCTCTTCTTCTTCGCCTTCAGCAGCCTCTTCTGCTCTTCCTTCTGCTCCCCCTTCCTCCTCATCACACTGCTCCTGAGTAAGCATCACTTCTAGATCCTTTTCTAACTCGTTATCGAATTGCTCCTGAGTTAGCTAGTCCTCTAGTGCTTGCGCCTCATAGGTTGGCTGTTCATCATGCTCGGGGCATCGGGCTGCACTGTCTGGTGTTCATGACATTATTTCGCGCTTTGTTCTAATAGATGCAAGAAAGTGTGCGTTAGGTACGCGAGAAGGTATAAGAAATAAAAAAGGTCTATAAACCAAAGTAGTCCTATAAAACAACAATATATAAAAAACGAGTAGTAGCAGTAGTAGAGGCCTCAGAAACATATCAATCATCATTTGATCATGAACTTGAAGCATCAAGGCATCATAACATAGAAGAGAGGACAAGGTAATGTAGGGGCAGCTGCTAATGATGCCAAGTTCCTCACAAGTTCTTGATCATCAGCTCATATTCCATATAATGTATGGACTTGGATAATTTCATCATCAGCAAAACAAAGGAGATGAGAGGAGAGGGGAGATTTGGCAAAAAAAGCAACAGCTGCTTAACAAACATAGAGAGGAAAAGGTGTAAAAAAAGCAGCTGCTGCTTCCCAAACATAGAGGATAGGAAAAATAGCCAAAAAATAGTTGACTGCTGCCCCATGGTTGGAAGACCCATGCAGATCAAAATCTGTTAACTTAGATGTGGTAAATAATGGATTAGAGTAGAGGAGGAATAATAGTAGATAGAGTAATAGTAGAGGAGTAGAGTAGAGGAGGAGTAGAGAAGTGTAGCAGCCAGTAGTTAAGAGCAACAGCCACTTAGATACAGTAGTAGTCGTAGATAGAGTAGTAGAAGTGAGCCACTTAGTAGTATAGGAAAGTGAGTAGAGTAGCAGCCAGCGGCTAGGGAAGAGAGTAGAGTAGCAGCCAGTTAGTAGGAGTAGGAGTAGCTAGCAGTAGCAAGTAGAGTAGTAGTAGTTCACTAGAGTAGAGTAGTAGTAGTAGTTCAGTAGAGTAGTAGTAGTAGTTTAGTACAGTAGGCAAGTGAATACACATGCATGCAAACTGCTACAATGAGATGTAGTAGTAGTAGTTCAGTAGAGTAGTAGTAGTAGTTCAGTACAGTAGTAGTAGCCAGCAGCTAGCAGTATCAACACACATGCACGCAAACTGCTACAACAAATATAGCTTAGGCAAGTGAAATCAACTAATAAATAAATAAAAACTACTTGCAACCTAAAAAGATGACCAAAACATTATGAAATTTGTATAATGATGCATTTCAATACCAAGTAATGCAGGTCAAGAACAAAACATTATACTGAGCATATACTGAACAGAACAGAATACTGAATAGATATATTCCTAGGAACAATATCTCAATACCATAGCTTGTATATCAATGCCAGAATTCTTTCCTCTATATTCAGAAGTGTTGAGATGTCTGTTTTCTAAAATAAAAAAAATCAGAGATGAGAGAGAGCAGTTCCAATGCATTAACAGCAGCATTCTGTTTTCTAACAAAACAAAAAAAAAGATAAGAAATGAGAGAGAGAGAGAGACTGCTCCAATGCATTAACGATAGCATTTGGTTTTTTTAAAAAAAGGTCTGATCATGATCATTCAGACGATCAACTACTAGGTACCACCAGCAGAAATGAGCCAATAGCAGCAGCTAGCTCATAGTTACAAGGACACATTCAACTTTCATTGAACAACAGACATTTTAAGATAGTGGATAGCTGCACTAAAAATGTTGGCATGCAGCATCCCAAGCAGGAGGATGGCCAGGAGCATTGGCACAATAGTATATATGTTATACAGATGAAAGGGTAATGCACTGTTCTACTGTCCTTTGTATATAATAATGTTGTCTTTATTGCCTATCTTGCATGCAGAATTGCAGATACAGGCAATTGGCAACGGCTAAATGCCACATGGCATCAATTTTTGAAAACAGGTAACAAGCAACAGCTACCTCATGTATAATGATGCATTTCCAAGTATCATTGGATTATCACAAAACTATGTTGGTACAGTTGAAATTTGGATGATCCCTTTTATTTAGAGACTTGTTAATAGTTTTAACCCCGTACTCTGAGAAAAGTTAATAGTAGCCAAATCACCTTGAAGCCTATGACTCTCATGTTCAAGCTCCGTGAAAATGGTATTATTTCATATCCTGTGTGTGCTTTTTATATTTTGTTCACTAAATGTAGACATCACTATTTATGCAGCACTTTCTATCAAATGGACACTACAGGGCAAGATGAAAATAATATTTTGACTCCAAGAGGGTGCCATAGCTCCCCTGAGAGTCGAGGTCATCTTCATATCATTGGTTTCTATAAAGTTGCCTCTTACTGACTGAAATTCATCTTGCGCAGATTTGCCTCTTACTCACTGATGACATTGTAAGACATGGAAAAGTCATATATTTTGTCATGTTATCTATCCTTTTAGTGATTTTGTTTTCAGATTTGAAGTAATCCTTCTCAATGAATTCTTTGAAATGTAAAAGAGCCAAGACAATGATAAGCACATCATAAACATGCACGTATGATCATACTTCCTGAGTTATAATTAGGGTACCTTCTTATGGCCATGGTGAACAAATAGTGAAGCGTTAATTACATATGGTGCAAAGCTTTTATACTCCCAAAGTCATTTTATTTTATTCTTCATAAGAAAAAAAATATGTTAGAAACTTAGGATCATATTCTTCTGACTATGACCAGATTTTTTTAACTCTTTAACGGTATGTCTCCGCCTCACACTCTTTAAATAATCCTATGTATTTTTATTATTTCAGAATTAGCAATGAAAAGTTGTGTTCCATGCAACTCTAAGGATTTACATCCCATGTCAGAAGATTCTGCTAATGAGTTGCTTGAACAGGTCTTGATCTTGTATATTTTTGAAAATTTGGTTAATATCATCCTAATTTCTACTCCATTGGTTGATACCTACAAACAGGTGAATGGTTGGGAACTGGTCACTGAAGGTGGTATTCTGAAATTACATAGAGCATGGAAGGTGAAGAACTTTGTTAAGGGACTTGAGTTCTTTCAACTTGTTGCTGCTATCGCTGAGGAAGAAGGTATTTCTTTGGCCAATAGTCAACTCTTTCACTTATATTGTACAATTAGAATCAATCCAAGAAACTGCAACTCGAACCGTTTTATCTGTAGAATGTAGTTGTCTAACTACCTGTTCTCCTATGACTGTTATCTAAACAACATAATGGACAGGAGAGCCATGAACCCTACTCTAGTAAAATTTGGGGAATTATTCTAGAATTCCTATGAAGGAAACTAAAACATTTCATGAGATACTATTCCCTTATAAATACAAGATGTCAGAACGAAGCTACTTTGCATAAATGTACTATGCAGGGTGTTTACTCTAGTTTCATAGTTACACGTGACAATTATGTATAGCATGCTGTGAAAGTTTCATATTTGGTGAAAGTGTGAAACCATCCAAAAACTGGTAGTAAGTTTTGCTATCCACATAGAATCCAATAAATTGGTGCGAAATTTTCTTTTATAACAATGTGATGACATTATGTTCAAACAGATATGCCTTTTCCAGGTCACCATCCAGATCTTCATCTTGTTGATTGGAATAACGTGAAGATTGATGTTTGGACTCATTCTGTCAGTAAGTGATTCATGTGGTTCTTTTTTTCTAGTTTATTTTGATTTGTGGCACTTAAGCAAATCACTTTTATTAGCTTCTTGTCAAATTATTCATTCCAAAACTAGACATCACCTCGGTCACAATAAGTCTGATGACCAGGCAATTTTCTCATCATTAAATTTATTCCATCAGGGATTTGGACATTGTTATCAATCAGTTTGCAATTTTCCCATCCAAATAACCAGATCCATATGCTTTTTCTTTTTCTTTTGCTTTGTTATATTTATATAAGTTTTTAAACACCTTGAACCAATCAAACATTATATGTAAATTTTTAAGAGAAAAGTATGAAGCTCAGGACAGCACTTTGCAATTACAAATTTGCCCAGGGAAAGGTATGCTAAAGCTTAAAAATGATAAAATCAATAGTTTATATTGAATCATTTGCAAGAAATAAGCAAGCAGAGTAGAATTTAGTTTGCTGGAACGTAGTTCTTTCCTCGGTGTGGGCGCAGCAGGTTCCAAGTGAGGAGGTAGCGGCTGGAGCTCGTCTGCGGTAGTGGCGCCTCAGGCACGTTCACGAGCTCGTGCTAGTTGGCCTCATAGTCCACCACTCTGCGCTTGGGGACGTTCACGCCGAAGAGCCGGTGGTGCAGGTCAAAGTAGACCACATCTAGGTTTGCCGGACTCACGGTTAGGGTTAGCTATAGGCACGGATCGACAAGAGCCCGAGACTTCTCCACCTCCCTATAGGCCGGTGTAGTGTGAAGAGCCCGCAGCTGGGCGCCGTAGCTGGCCCACGCGCCGAGAACCACGGCTGGGCGGGTTGCGGTAGTGAGAGCGGCCGCCGTGGTCGGCAGGCGGGCGGGGGAGGAGGATGAGAAGGGGAGGGGTCGGGGATCTAGGCCGCTACGTCGGGAGAGGTCCGAGGGAGCGGAGAGGGGGCGCGGACATCAGGACAGGTCCGGGAGGCGGTGTCGGCGGGGCGCCAGGGAAAAAGTGGGCAGCCTGACGGCGTCGGAGGAAGAAGAGAGCGCCCTACAGGTTTTCACCCATGCGCCCGTATTTATACCGAGGACAATTTCTAGGGGCGGTTCCTGATCCAGCCGCTCCAAAAATGCATTTGTAGGGGCGGTTCCTGATCCAGCTGTCCCTAAAAATGCATTTGTAGGGGAGGTTCCTTATCCAACCGCCCCTACAAATATTTTTTTTAAAATTATTAATTCTGTATTTTTTATATCACAAAAACACAAAGTAATATAAAAACAATTGTATATATGCACAAATATAATATTTTGTATTATTCTATATATGCAAAAATATATATAAAAATAATTGTAGTCAAAACAATATAGAAAACAAAAAAACAAAAATTAAAAATTTGAATTTTAAAACTTCGACTACAATTTTATGATATTAAATGAAATAAAACAAAAATGTTGTAAACATAAAAGTTATATAACTCATCAACATGTACAACTTTTATTTTGGTCATTTTGTCGTGTGACTTTGTTTGAATGATTCAAAATTTGAAATTCAAATAATTTCAACTTGAAACAATATTTTGAAAGAGTAAATGATTTCAGATAAAAAAACTCATGAATACCAAAGTTGTAGAACTCATCAATATGTACAACTTTTATTTTGATCATATTTTCATTTAACCAAATTTGAACAGCTGAAATTTTGAATTTCAATAAATTGCAACTTCAAACAAGATTTTGAAACCTTAAATGATTTCAACAATAAAAGTCATGAACATAAAAGTTGTTGAACTCATCACTATCTACAACTTTTATTTTGGTCACTTCTTCATGTGACAAAGTATTAGTAAACATTGTTCACAAATTCATATATGACTCATAGTTTCATGAACTATACGAGAAACATGTTGATTTGTGAACAATGTTTACTATCACTTTATCAGAAGAAGAAATGATCAAAATAAAAGTTGTAGATCTTGATGAGTTATACAACTTTGGTATTCATCACTTTTTCAGCTGAAATCTTTTAATGGTTGAAAATCTCGTTCGAACTTGTTATTTTTTTAAATTTGAAAATTTAAAGTGCTCAAACTTTGTCAAATGAAAAGAATGACCAAATCAACACACTAACTTGATAGGGCAAGATTTTAGAAAATGTTAGGGAAAAATCATCACATTTGGAGTTAGTATGAGGGAGAAAGACTAGTTACAAATTTTACCCAGAGATTAAAAAGAAAAATCACAACTATTCATGATGATCAATCATGAACAAGTGTGATTTCTCTTTTTAATCTGTGGCTGAAACTTGTAACTAGTTTTTCTCCCTCATACTAACTCCAAATGTGATGGTTTTTTTTCTAAAATTTTCTAAAATCATGCTCTATCATTTTAGTCTAGTCATCTATCTTTGTCACTAATTTTAAACAATTTAAATTTTAAATTTTAGAAAATGACAGCTTCAAACCTGATTTTTAAACACTAAATGATTTCAGCTGTAAAGGTGATGAATATAAAAGTTGTATAACTCGTCAAGATCTCCTACTTTTATTTTGGTCATTTCTTCATTTCATAAAGTGTTAAGTGATTTCAAATAGATTCATCTGGATGTTGCAAAGGGTAGTCTCACACACATGCATAAATGTAGTCTCACACACATACAAAAATATGTAGTCTTATACACATACATAAATATATAGTCTCACATGCATGCATAAATAAAGTCTTACAAACACACACTTACACAAACACTCCACGTTCAACAACTAGCTAGCCCGCTGTAACGACTTTCCCCTTGACACCTTTTCGTTCCCATGGCAATATATCTTTAGGTAGGTTCTTTTCCACAACACTGATCTTCTTAGGAAAACCTGTGAATAGTGGCATCTCATCGTAGTTATTGTAAGCTTCAACATCGTCCACGTCATCAACTCCAATAATGTGCCGTTTCCCGGAGGCAACCACATGCTTTGTCTTCTTCTTCGGGGGGAGGTTACTTTGTGGGTCAGACATATAGAAAACTTGTGCGACATGTGAAGTGAGCACCCAAGGGTCATCTTGGTAGCCTAGATTCTCGAGGTCTAGGACTCTCAATCCAATCTCATTCAGTTGGTGTTGTTTGATCCAGTGGCATCGAAACAGGGCCATTGTTATATCCCTTCTATAGTCAAGTTCCCATATCTCTTCAATAATGCCAAAGTATTGGATCTTTCGTCCCAATCCATTGAGAGCCTCTATTCGAACACCGTTGTTTTGGTTCACATATTTACTATCCTTTGCGTGGGTATAGTACGTATACCCATTGATGTCATAAGCATTCCAAGATGTCACTTGTCTCGATGGCCCCTCCACCAACCTACTGATGGTAATAGAGTCTATGGTTTCTCTAGGCAGTATGTTTTGGTCCTTCAACCATGTAGTTAGTCGTTGCTTGTGTTGTTTCATGACCCAATCATTCGAACGGCTATTTCTCTCCGCCATATTGATAGCCAAGTGTTCATCAATGTACAGTTGCATCAGTTGTGTACTCACAAGACACTGTAATGCGCCCGACTCACCTCTTTGTAATCATGGTCGATGAACACTTTTCTACCACTGGTGCCCTTCCCAGCCAGCCTACCCTTGTGACGAGAATCGGGTTTACCAATCCCTTTCTATACTTTTAGGTACTCTTGACAGCACTCGACGACTTCTTCAGTACTGTAACCCTCTATCATAGAGCCCTCTAGGTATGCACGATTATGCACGTATCGACTTAGAACCGACATGAACCACTCGTAGGACCACATTTCATGCAAGTAGCAAGGGCCCAGCGCCTGTATCTGATGAACCATGTGAATCATGAGATGTGGCATTATATCAAAAAAGTAGGAGGTAAACACATCTCCAATTGGTTTTGTGTCTCCACCATAAATTCATGTAGGTCACTCAGCTCTTGCTTGCCAATCGTCTTCTGTGAGATCTTCAAAAAGAAGTAGCACATGCGGGTGATGGCCATTTTCAAGAACTCTGGCTTTATAGCCCTAATTGCAATAGGTAGAAACACTGTCAGCATCACATGGCAATCATGAGCCTTGTAGTGTGTTATTGACAAGTCCTTCATCGACACTAGCTTCTTCACATTTGCTGAAAACCCAATTGGGACTTTGACCCCCCTCAGGAAAGTGCATATAGCTCTCTTCTCATCTGGTGTTAGGTTGAAGCACGCCGCGGGCAGAGTGTATTTTCCATTAGCCTCAGGTACCGGGTGAAGCTATGGCATCACATTTAGCTGCACCATGTCTTTCCGTGCTTTCAGACCATCCTTTGACTTGCCTGTGTCCATCAAGGTAGCAATAAGACTCTCAAAGACATTCTTCTACATGTGCATAGCATCAATGGCATGGGGGACCTCCAAGTCTGGCCAATACGGCAGATACTAAAAAAAGATTGATTATTTCTTGAAAGGTACGCCTTCGACAGGAGGTGTGCTTCTATCTCTGTTCGTCCTATCCGGATTCTTCTTTCCATAGACGACGCGTATGTTTTTCACCATTCTGTACACGTGTTCTCCGTTATGACGTCTCTCCGGAGGGGGTTCAATCTTCGGGGCATTGTCATAAAATCTAAAGAACAATTTGCTGCGGTACTTGTGACTTGTCTTTAAGAAGCGTCGGTTCCTTAGGTAAACTATCTTCTTAGATGCATCTAGGTACACCCATGTAGTACCATCCAAGCAAACCAAGCATCCCATCTTCCCTTTGATCTATCCAGACAAAGCAAACAACGTGGGGTAATCATTGGTAGTAACAAATATTATTGCTCTATATATGAAGTCCTCCTTTCGAAATGCATCGTACATCTGCTCCCCATGCCTCCATAGCCTCTCCATTTCTTGCATCAAAGGCTCAAGGAACACGTCTATATCAATGTCTAGTTGTTTAGGGCCAGAAATAAGAATAGTGAGGAGAAGGTACTTTCTCTTCTGACACAACCATGTTGGGATGTTGTACATGGTCAAGATCACTGGCCATGTGCTATGGTCGCTCATCCTCTCATTAAAGGGATTTATTCCATCGGTGCTCAAGCCAAACCGTACATTCCTTGGGTCATCGCTGAATTCTTTGTGCTTCTCATCAAACCTTTGCCACTGACTACAATCAGTCGGGTGTGCAATCTTATCATCATCCACCTTGCGCTCATCATCCCACCATGTCATGAGTGCGGCTTCTTTAGGGTTTAGGAAGATACGTCTCAAGCGGTCGGTCACTGGCAGGTACTACATTACCGAGGCAGGAATTCTTCTCTGCTTTGCATTGTTGCCTAATAGAGTGTCCTCTGAGGACTGAGATTCTTGTACCACCTTTTTTTGTACCCTTCTTATTCCTCTTTTTCCCCGTGGAGGCTTCATTCCCACCGTAAAGGTCATTGTTCTTGTACCGGCTGGCCCCACACTGGGGACATTTATCCAGTGACTTGAATGTTTCGACACAAAAAAGTATACAGTGGTTGGGGCATGCATGGATTTTTTTCAACCCCCATTGTCAATGGACTTATGACCTTCTTCGCTTGGTATGTGTTGGCGGGAACTGAGTTTGGTTGTGGCAGCACCCATGATAGGAGATGCAATAGATCATTGAAACTACAGTCTGACCAGCCGTACTTAGCCTTCAGGATGAGCAGCTCAAGCACAAAACGTAGCAATGTTTAATGTGTCGGACAACCCTTTTCAACACCATACACAGTCTCCTTCGATGCTTTTGTCACCCTTTTCAAATTTTCTAGACCTTTCGGGCTATTCAGTAAAATCTCTAGTCTAAGGGCTCGAATCATGTCCTCCAAATCATCTTCATCCCCGACACGTGCTCCACCATCATTATTGGCACCACCTTCATTGTTACCATCCCAACCACCAGCATCACCACATTTTCATTGCCAAACTCGAAATCCATTCATGCATCAAGCTCTGCTGAATATTGGGACATGGATTCTATGGTTTCGTCATCGTATTCCTCCTCATCCTCATCGTTAACAATAACCGTTTCACCATGATGAATCCACACTGTGTAGTCCTCAATAAATCCTCGCATAATCAAATGTGATCTGATGATAGTCACATCTATCTATGCCATATGGTTCTTGCAATCTTTACAGGGATAAATAATTGTATCCTTATTCTCTTTCAATGTCGTTGCATGCTTCTTTGCGGCTTCAATAAATTTATCCACATCTTCACGGAAATCTGCCTTGAACCTTAACGAACCATACATCTAAGAGTTCCTGTACTCCATCTTTTACAATAACAACAAAATAAACATTAAAGGACTACTTATTTAGATATATATAAAAATAAATCAAATTAATAATTACTTGAGAATAATTGTATATACTTCAGATATATATATGAATATAAATCTAATATAATTACATAACATGAAGCATACAAACACACCATGGTAGAGGAAAATTAATTAATGGCTCATTTATCCATAAATAATTAAAATACATATTTATTGATTACAATAAATAATTTCAAAGATAACAATTATACTTTACCCAATATCTTTCATACAAACCCTAGTACAATTTTATCAAACATAAATTTACAAAAATGAAATTAATAAAAAAACCAAACCCTAGATCTAGATCTACATGCACATGAAACATGCATAAAACTAACTAATTGTTCACTAAAATCAAGAAACATGGACCAAATAAGAGTATGATCTTGTTCCCCTCCCTAATTTACCCTAATACATTTAAAATTTGGGTCTAATTTGCTTCATAAGTAGCCCAAGCACCATAGAAGAGAGAGAAAAACAAAATTTTAATTACTCACTAACCAACCATTAAAACTTAAAAAATGTATGGAATAACATTTTCTTACCTTCTACAACCTCTCCACCAAAGAATTTAAGACCAAAACCTTTCACCCTTAGTAGAATAATTTTTGGGAGGTGTCCAAGGCCTCCCACCTTTCTTTTACAGGTTGGAGTGAGTGACCCGAAGAGAAAGAAGGTGCTGCAGTTATTTTATATGTAGGTTATTTATAGGGACGACTGATGATTGAGCCGCTCCTATAAATCGGAGGTATTTATATAGAGGCATTTGTAGGGGCGGCTCAATCACCAGCCACCCCTACAAATAGCAACGATGGGGGCGGCTGGTGAGTGAGCCGTCCCTACAAATCAGACTCATTGTCTGGGCTCCCGAGCACGTCACTGTAGGGGCGGCTCTATCACCAGCCGCCCCTACAAAAAATTTATTCCATTGCTAAAAATCATTTTTTACGTAGTGTATGGTGTCTACTTATAGCATGCGGAGAGTTGATGTTAAGTTCCACGACATTGCCCTGTTCGTTTTGCTGAAAAGATATGACTATTGTTCGTTGATTTATTACGAGAAAAAAATACTATTTGTTCACCAAAACAGCACGTTTTTTACGGATTAAACTGACGTAACCTGGTGCATGCAAGCACGGATAGATCCCGGTACATATTCACATCTGTCTTGTAGTGCACGGATAGGTCCAAGTTTCAACATTCCAATTGTGGACTGGCGACTGTTTGATTGTTCCATGCATAAAATCCCGGACAGAGTAGTTTGGAAGTCTCCGACCTATATGGAATGTACGGATTAGGCCCTGTTTACTGGTCAGACTTAATTGAAACTGATTGGTTTTGTGAGAGAGAAATACTGCAGTGGCTTGTTAATGAACGGTATTCACTGAGAAGGAGCATGAGTGCAGTGTTCCTGTACCGTATCTTGACTGCTAGACCTGTTGAAACTCGCACTGACCCGTCCGTGCATGGCCTAACATCTTGAACGTCAACCTGCAGCGGTTTAAAAACCTTGATCTTGACTCTTGAGTCTTCATCTGACGTTGGTGGATGTTATTTATACAGAAGCGACTAGTTCATCATCATCTGATAATAAACCACAACACCTCGTGCGTGAAAGGTGACTCAAATAAAAGGAGCACAGATTTAATCTAATGAGTAAATTTCACCGGTACGTTCTTGAACTTGTCTCGATTTTTTAATCCTGGTCAAGGAACTTACAAATTGCACACTTAACTCCACCCTGAACTTATCCCGTGTGTTCTCATTCGTGTCCCAGTACTTACAAATTTCATACTCGACTTTCTAAACTTGTCTTGACTTCTCATTTCTGCCTCGGCACATGCAAATTGTCCACTTATCTCCCTAAACTTGTATTATTGCACCATCTCTGGTCCAACCCCCTCCCACACCGTGTTGTCATCGCCCCACTCTGATACATGCACTGACGCACTCCTCAGCACCGACGCACACCCCGCTGTCATCCTCCTTTTCCACCATGACACGCTGTGCAGTGCTCCTCCCGCTTGGCTGTCAGGTTTTCCTAAAAGAGCATGTTGCAAGCGTATGTTTCAAGTATTTAAGATGTTTTCAGAGTTATGTTGCAAGTGTTTCAGACGGATGTTGCAAAAGTAGATTGAGAAGTTGCATATGTTGCAATGGTCGTACACGTATGCTGTAAATGTCTGTTACCCATGTTTCATCCGTGTTTTTCGGATGTATGTCGCAAGTGTGTTTATCTGGATGTTGTATATGTTTCACACATATGTTACACGTGTTTTATCTGGATGGTACGTATGTTTGCAAAGGTCTAAGTGTTTTAAGGTGGTTTTCCAAGTATTTCAGAAGCATATTGCAAGTATGTGTTTCAAATATTTCAGTTGTTTTCAGACATATGTTGCAAGTGTTTTATCTGAATGTTGCATATGTTGCAACGGCTACACACATATGTTGCAAGCATATGTTCTAAATGTTTCATCAGTTTTAGAAGTATGTTGCAGCAAGTACTTCATGTTGCAAGTGTTTTATAAGACGTAGGCACTACCAAAAACTAGAGATTTGGTGAGGGGAATAGTTTTTCGTGAGAGTGGCAAGCACACTCTCATGGAAATAATAGTTTTCATGAGGGTGATGTAAATCCCGCCACGAAAACTTTTTTTTATGAGAGTGCTCCACACACCGTCATGAAAATCAGTTGTTTTCGTGAGAGTATATAAATACCCCTATGAAAATAACTATACCACCACGAAATTGTCTATTTTTATGAGAGTGGTCATTTTCATGAGAGTCAAATTCCACCGCCACGAAATATGGGTTGCTGGTTTTCAGTAGAAAAATAATTGCTTAAATACTAGAAATTGAAGAACATGAACAAAAGTTTTCTCCTTTTAATCTGCAGCGAAATTTTGTAACTAGTCTTTCTCCCAAATATGATGATTTTTTTTCCTAAATGTTTCTAAACTCATACTCTATCAATTTATTGTGTTCTTACGGCTATTATTTTTGTCATTTTTAATGTGACTTTGTTCTATCAATTCAAAATTTGAATTTCAAAAAATAACAACTTCAAACAATATTTGGAAGCAGTAAATGATTTCAGCTGAAAAAGTCAAGAATATAAAAGTTGTAGAACTGATCAAAATCTATAACTTTTATTTTAGTCATTTGTTCATCCGACAAAGTGATATTAACATTGTTCATAGATTTTACATATCTCATATATAGTTTATGAAACTATACAGGAGATATGTAAAATTTATGAACAATGTTCCTATCACTTTGTCGGATGAAACTATACGGGAGATATATAAAATTTATGAACAATGTTACTATCACTTTATCGGATGAACAAATGACCAAAATAAAAATTGTAGATCTTGATGAGTTGTACAACTTTTATGTTCATGGCTTTTTCAACTGAAATTATTTACTCTTTGAAAATGTTGTTTCAATTTAACATTTTTTGAAATTCAAATTTTGAATTGTTCAAACAAAGTCGAATGAAGAGATGATGAAAACAAAAGTTATAGATCTCGTTGGTTTTTACAACTTTGTTTTTATGACTGTTTCATTTGAAATCATTTACTTTCTCATAATATTGTTTAAAGCTTTCCAATTTTGAAGTTTAAATTTTTGAATTGTTGAAACAAAGTCGGATGTAGAGATGACCAAAACAAAAGTTATAGATGTGGATGATTTTTGAAACTTTGTAGCAGACGATTTTTCCATTTGAATTCATTTATAGTTTACAAAATTAATTGCAATAGTAACTATGAACTTTACTAGAAATTAAAAATAAAAATAACACAAGACAGTAATGAGCCTAAATCTCAAAATGAACCCGTTACTATGCTCAGCCCATAATTGCTGACCATCGATTAAAAATCCAACGGCCTTCGTTGCGCCCACGGAATATAAAAAGGAGCCGGAAACCCGAGCTCTCTCCCAACAGCCCCGCACCGCGCCCCTCGTCGCATCCGTAGCCCCGCACCGCACCGCGCCGCTCCCTCTCCCCAGCCCCGCACCGCGTCCTCCCCACAGCCATGCCCGGCGCTGGACATGGTGCTCCCTCCAGCGGCGGCCCCCTGCGGTAGCAGCGCTCCCTCCACCAGATCCTGCGCTCGGCGCCCCCTCCACCAGGACGACAATGAGGAGCAGCAGGCGGCCGGCGCGGGTCGAGGTCGGGGCATGACCATGTCGTGCGGCGTGGCACCGACGGGCGCAAGCGCGGGCACACGTGCGGCTCTGCCGTGGCCTCGCGGGCGCGCGCGGGCTCCGTCGCGGCCTCTGGGCGAACGCCGCCGCTGCCATACGCCAGGTCTTCGTCGGCCCCTGCGACGAGCACGCACAAGGTATGCATCTCTTCCCTTCCCTTCCCTTCCTCCTGTGCAAAACGGAGCACCCAATAAACTCTCCTTGGTTACGAGTATATACTGTTCGCTTGCAGATTCACTTGCAGCCACGGGACTGAAAACGCACCAATTTATGAGTCAAACAACATCTCTGTTGAAGAAAGTCGTATCCTATGCTAATATTCTTCTACAGCTCCAAGTGTCTGTTTTGCTGAAGATTCATTTGTTTCCATTGAATCCTGGGAACTGTACTTGCGTAGTAGGGATTAGAGTAGGTTGAATAGTAGTCTCATGAGATGTGTACATACTCATTTCCTGGGATTTAGCCTAAACCATACGTAATTTGCATATGGAATATGTGTTATGTGAATGCCCACAGCAACAAATCGCTTTTAAGTGTTCAGTAGGAATAAGGGTACTATTGCAGTGTTCAATAAAAGTAGGTGCCTTCAGGTTTGTAATAAGCACAGAAGGCAGCAATGTTATTATTATTGATCTGATTCATGAACCGTAAATATGAACTAGTAGAGCCTTTGTGATTTCTAGTTTTTGTGATTTCTATGCTCTGAAATAATAGACTAATAATCTTTTGTTAAGCGAACCATTTCTGTACATGATATATAACCCAAGGCAACACTAGAAAAAAGGCAACTTGTTGATGCTCTTGGGCAAGGTCGAGCATGGTAGCTGCGCAACTTGTTGCAGCTCTGGGGAGATTTCAGGCAACGCGGCGGCAACTGAGAGTTCAGGCAAGTTTTCCCTAATGTCATGCCTCCCCAGCTGTCTATGCTTGGTTGGTAAATTCCATATTGTAGTATCCGTGGGTGTAGAATTTTGTCTCGATTTCACTAGATTAGTTTAGACCTTGTCCTTGCAGATCTGCTCAAAATTGAATCTGAAGTACTTCGATGCTAGGCCATAATTCTGTTTTGATCGAATACAACATGCTAGTGATTTTTAATCTGGGACAAGTTATAGTAGTGTTGTTTTTTTGACTGGTTGATTCTTATGTTCAAAGACTTGTATTCTCTGTACCTATTGCTAAGTGATCAATTTTAGTATGGTAGTGTTGTCCAAGCATCGTCGAAAGGATCCGCTTCGCCACCAGGCCCTTGCTTACGCCCTGTGGCTCGCACAGGACAAAGGGCCTCTTTGGCAGGGCTCCGGTGGCTCCAGCTCCGGCCTGTCGGCCGCCCAGCGGCCGACACCCACTTACTGTTCACCGGAGCCGTTTTTCTCTCTCCTCCTTTCCTCTCTCACTGACACAACCGGAGCCGGCGAAGCTCGTTTTTCTGGCTCCGCGGCTCCGGCTCCTGCAGGCACCTGTCGGCCACCCAGCGGCCGACACCCGGCTACAGTGAAGAAGCCGGAGCCGGCGGGAGCCCAGCCAAAGAGGCCCAAAGTCTAGAAGGTCGCCCCACTCCAAGCATCGTCCAAGCATGAAGGGCGGGCCTGGTGCAAGCGGTAGAGTCTTACCGCCTGTGACCGGAAGGTCCCGGGTTCGAGTCGCGGTCTCCTCGCATTGCACAGGCGAGGGTAAGGCTTGCCACTGACACCCTTCCCCAGACCCCGCACAGAGCGGGAGCTCTCTGCACTGGGTACGCCCTTTTTTTTAGTGTTGTCCAAGCATGTCACCTGGAGTCTACTACTATATTACCATATCTTGTTCTTGTAATGATTAGTTGGTAAGTTGAGTTTCATTCTAGTTTAAATTAAAGCTAATTATATGCATTCTGTTTAAGTAGCCTTCTCATGCTTGATAAGTGTGATACAACTGTATTTGCTCTTTACCTTTGTCTGTAATTTAAGTTCATTTAGTAACATTTCATACTTTTTTATTGACCTATCAAGGTCCTATATAGTGACCTATCAAGGTACCTATATAGTATTTACCAAAGGAAGATAAGTATTTTATAGATACACTAGATCAGATAGTTTTTACTAGATGGAGAATCACTCAAATAGCACTTAGTTCAGTCAAAGCAGTTACAGAGAACAATTCCATAAGCAATGCTACAGAATGAGTAGGCCACCCTTTTAATCTGTAGAAATTTTAAAGTCCAACTGATATTTACATAGTACTATCTGTTTTCAGCTACCCACTAGTTCCATCTCATGTTGATGAGGACACCCATGGTGACGACATGGACAGCGAGGACATATGGACAACGAGGACTTATCTTTTGAACAGCTTATGTGTTGGCTGTCTTTTGTCTTTTGAACATGTATGGGGTTGAGTTTAGATAACTTTGTACAACGTTAGATGGTCTTAGCTAAAAGCAGGACGTGGCCTGTAATATGGCTGTACATGAATAACTCAGGAAGCATGTGCAGGTGGTAGGATGTTGGTAGTAGAATTTTAGATGGACTTGTAATTTGAGGTCTTATTTTGCCTTTTAGTGTAATGATTGGACACTTGGATGAAGTTGGAATATATTAGGATTGGAATGAGATGCATATATGCATGTATTGGAATTTATTGTATTTGTGTTCTGGATTGACATTTGGTCCATATGTGTGCATTTGGAATTTGGATTGAGGTGCTCATGTCGGGTAATTTTCATGGTGGTTTATACTCTCACGAAATAACTTCTTTTCGTGGTGGTGTTATCTCATGAAATACTATATTCTCTGTGTGTTTGTGATACTCACGAAATCAATTTCATGACGGTGACTCACGAAATACCAAACTCTTGCGAAATTATTTCATGAGGGTGACCTCTCACGAAAATCGCATAAAAAACCGTCATGAAAACACCAATGCAAATCTGGTGGCCATGTTATTTTCATGAGGGTGTCCGTCACGGACTACCGCCATGAAAACAATCCGTGACAGTGAACTCTCATGAAAATGGTATTTTCGTGTGTCTATTATCCTAAGAGGTGATGCATGACGATATACCCTCATGCATTATTTTCGTGAAAGTAAAATCATATTTCGTGACGTGTTTTGCACTCTCATGAAATCTATGGATTCTGGTAGTGAGGCGGGCGGGCGGACCCGAGGGGCAAAACAGGGCGAGCTGACGCAGGGGCGCAGCATGGCGCGGGCGAGCAACAGGGAACAGACGAGCAACAGCAGGGTGCGAGCAAGCAACAACAGGGCGAGCAAGGCGCGACGAGCACAGGGCAGGCATGCATGCTCTGATGCGCGTCCGTGAGTGGGGGCAACCAGAAGAAGCGTGTGGGAGACAGCCACCCGACATGGGACCCGTCACAGAGGTAGGGGCACTGGAGCGTTGCCGTTTTCTACCGATCCGTTTTCGCCGTTGGCGCACCCAGCTAACAGCGGAGAAAGGTGCGCTCCGTTGGGTGTTCGGCTGCACGTTCGTGAGTGTGCAGGGCGAGTGCGCCGCGTGGACCCTATGAGTCGGACTGGACCAATAATGGTCCGACTCGTGCCTGCTTGTGATCCGACGCCTGTGCAGCCCTGGTTTCCTTCCTTTCTTCATTATCCAATCGTCTGGTCTTGGTTCCTCGTTGCGTCTTGGATTCTTCTCTCCTCTTCTAGAATGTCAACACATCTTCTAAGGTTATCTTTTCGGTGACGATCAAATTCTTCTTGCTCTAAATAAATCTAAGTCCACGGTACATCCTATTGGAGTACAAAACAAAAACTTGCAAACATACTAGTCTAACTTGGTAATGTTGATCACCAAACACCAAAACCAGCGACGAAGCCAGCGGGGGGCTACCCGTGCTCCAGCCCCCCCTACGGCCATGATTTACATGGAGCCCGGGCTTAGCCCGGGCTACCGCCATGAGGAGGAAGAAGAAGGCAAGGAGGGGCTGGAGGAAGAAGAGGAAGCCAGCCCTGGCTTCGTCGATTCCTGGCTTCGTTGCTGACCAAAACCTAAACTAAATGGTGGCGATGGTTCATTTTCCTTACATACTCTCTCCATCCTAATTACTAAGGGGCAATGTGGTCTTTTTCCACATCGAAGAACGAGGTCTCAAATTTCACAGTAGATGTTACAAACAGGAATGAAGAAGTGCGTGTGAGAGAACATGTGTGGTGTAGGGGTCATAACCAAGAGAGGGATCCGGGATGCAGAGGTTACAAAGGGGTGTTAGGGCCCATAAGTCTGTCGGAGACAGGGCCCTTTGTTGGCATCGCCTACCCCCACTACTGTCGTTCCACTATGCACGGGAGAGGTGTAAGAGGCCCACCTGTCATCAGATCTGCTAACACGAGGAGGGATATATGTGCCACAATGGATCACCCACTGCCTGATTGGTGAAGTGATGACGGTTTGCTCATGCCAAGATTGGTAGAGTAGCAGCCGGATCGCCTCGCAGCAGCTGGCGCACGTCCCAACATCCAAGCGTGGGGAAGTGCTTCTCATGAGGAAAATGGGGATTCTGCAGAACACGGCGGCACCATCACCAGGGGCCAAGCGGGCCTATGATGCCATTCTATCAGGGAACCACACAACTTCACAAGTAGCTGCCCTGGACGAACTATTCCCAGCAACAAAAACACGAGCTGGTCGAGTAGTCCGCGGGGCCACGGTCCTGGCCAACTAGGCCTTGATCACCGTCTGTCGGACGTCGTATACATCAATGGATAACATCTCCATTTTATCGTGGAACGTACGGGGTCTGAACTGCAGAGCGCGCCAAGACAACGTGCGGACGCTCCTGACAACACCGCTTGCTAGACCTCAGCGCATGCTTATCTCCGACACTGGTGGCCACCCATGGGAAAAATGTTTCCAAATAGCAGCAGGGGAATGGCCCCTCCCGTGAAATCTCACCTCCAGGCGGGGAGGGGATTACGATGTCCACAAAAATCCCTCTCCCTTGGTTTTCTTCCCTGGGTTAATCACCCTGAGTTGCCAAAGTAGCCCTTAGAGAGAACGAGATCCTCAACCCATCATGGGTTGTTTCCACCGGAGGCGCGTGGGTATAGCCCTTAGCCCATGTCTGACTGATCCGAGTCGAGCGAGGGCTTAGTCTCTGCTTGTGGAGTCCTACCATGTTAATGAGGATATACTCATGGAGCAAGGGCTTAGTCTGTTGTGGAGTGGTATCGTGTTAATGAGGATATATATATGTTGTAACGGTACACGTCAGGGAGGAGTGTAGTGGATTCAGTGTTGACTGCAACTACGACAAGGGTAGGGGTATGACCACGTGGATGCAGCACCACACTAGCAACACAGTGCATGCAGGTGTGGGGCAGCGACACGACCATGGCATGGTGAGGACTGAGGACAGTGTAATACGGAGGAGGGTTTGGGCCAGGATGATACAATAATACAGCTTAGGAAGCTTAGTATGCAGTTGCAATACTAGAATGGGGATGAGAACTAAAAACAGTTTTACGGCTCACTACGCCAGATTCGCACAGTAAGAACAGGGGCATTTTTTACTGTAGAGACGGCTGGAGTTGAAGGCGCCCCTACAATGGGCGTCCTCGGGCCCCAGCAGCCCAGCCGCCCCTACAGATGGCACTGTAGGGGCGGCTGGTAACCTGAGCCGCCCCTACAGTTGGGGTTGATCTGTAGGGGCGGCTCAATCACCAGCCGCCTCTACAGTGCCCATTTATAGAGGCGGCTGCCACCAGCCACCCCTGCTGTTCGATTGTAGGGGCGGCTGAATCACCAGCCGCCCCTACTGATAGCGTACGAATAAATAGCAGCCACCCCCTTCTTCCACCTCGGGACACACTCTTCTACAAAAAAGGTTGGGAGGCCTTGTGCTCCTCCTAAAAATTGCTCTACTAAGGGAGAGGTTTTGATCTCAAATCCTTTGGTGGAGAGGCTCTAAAAGGTAAGGAAATGCTTCTCCAACTCTTTATTTGAAGTTTAATTCGTTGGTTAGTGAGTAATTTGATTTTTGGTTTTCTCTCTCTTCCATGGAGCTTGAGCTAGTTATGAGTGAAATTGGACCCTAATTTTCACTATACTAGGGTAAATTAGGTAGGGAAGTAAGATTGCACCCTTTGTTAGTACATCTTTGTTGATTTTAGTGTAGTATTAGTGAAGTTTGATGCATGTGTCATGAAACCCTATATCTAGATCTAGATCTAGGATTTTGTTTTTTTTTCTTTTTCAATTTTTTCTTTATGTGACTAGGGTTTGCATGTAGGTGAATGTGTAAGATTTTAATTGTTGCTAATGTGTAAAATATCCTCTACCATGGCTACTAATTATCATTTAATATTTATTTTGATTCCTTTCTATAATGTGTGTTTTTAATTAGTTATGGATAAATAGGCCATTAATTAATTATCCTCTACCATGAAATTGGAATGGAGTTTGCATGAAAGGTAGTGGATGAAATATTAAATGTTGCTAATTGTTTTCTTTGAAATTGTTTATTTGAACCAATTAATTTATATTTTAAAATATTTATGCATTAATAGTCAATTAATTAACTATCCTCTACTACCATGGTGCGTGTCTCAGGTATATACAATTATTCTCGAGTAATATTCTTTCTTTGGTTGTTTTGTTTCTATAAGATGGACTACAGGAACTCTTGGATGTATGGTTCGTTAAGACACGACGCTCTTTTCCGTGATGAGGTGGACAAATTCATCAAAGCCGCAGAGAAGCATGCAGCGACGTTGAAAGAGAATAGTGACACGATTATTTGTCCCTGCAAAGATTGCAAGAACCTTATTGCATTTCGAGATGTGAGTACCATCAAAGAACATCTGATTAGGAGAGGATTTGTTCCGGACTACACAGTGTGGATTCATCATGGTGAAACAGTGGTTGTTGATGACAGCGACGATGATCTAGCTGATGAAGTTGAAACCCAAGCATACTTTCCCGATTCATAGACGATCTTGAGCAACAAATGGATCGTGACTATGGCAATCAACAAGGTGGTGGCTTTGGCAATCAATAAGGTGGTGGCTTTGGCAATGAACAAGGTGGTGATGATGCTGGTGGTGCCAGCAATGATGGCGAAGCATGTGAGAGGGATGCAGATGACGGTGACAACTTGAACGAAATGCTTGGGGCCTTTGGACCAGAAATATTAGAAAAGAGCGAGAGAGGTCTAGAAAATCTTAAGAGGGTGACAAAAGCATCGAAGAAGACTGTGTATGATGCTGAGAAGGGTTGTCCGACATACTTCACACTGCTACGTTTTGTGCTTGAGCTACTCATCCTAAAGGCTAAGTACGGCTGGTCGGACTGTAGTTTCGATGATCTGTTGTGCCTCATGTCACGGTTGCTCCCACAGGCCGAACACAGTTCCCGCCAACACATACCAAGCGAAGAAGGTTATAAGTCCACTCACATTGGGGGTTGAAAAAATCCATGCATGCCCCAACCACTGTATCCTTTTTCGGCGTGGCACATCGTTCGAGACTTTAGATACATGTCCTAGGTGTGGGGCTAGTCGGTACAAGAACAATGACCTTCAAAGTGGGGTGGAAGCCTCCACAGGAAAGAGGAAGAAGGGTGGGAAGAAGGTGGTGCAAGAATCTCAGCCCCCAGAGGAAACTCCATTAGGCAACGATGCAAATAAGAGAAGAATTCCTAGCCCTGGTTATGTGGTACTTGCCAGTGACCGACCGCTTGAGGCGTATGTTCCTAAACCCTAAGGAAGCCGCACTGATGACATGGTGGGATGATGAGCGCAAGGTGGATGATGATACGATCGCACACCCGGCCGATTGTAGCCAGTGGCAAGCGTTCGATGCCAAGTACAAAGCAGAATTCAGTGATGACCCATGGAATGTACGGTTCGGCTTGAGCACCGATGGAATGAATCCCTTCAATGAGAGGATGACCGACCACAGCACATGGCCAGTCATCTTGACCATGTACAACCTCCCAACGTATTTGTGTCAGAAGAGGAAGTACCTTCTCCTCACCATTCTTATCTCCGGCCCCAAACAACCAGGCATTGATATAGACGTGTTCTTGGAGCCTCTGATGCAAGAAATGGAGAGGCTATGGAGGTATGGGGAGCCGATGTACGATGCGTTCCGGTGGGAGGACTTCATATGCAAAGCAATAATATTTGTTACTACCAATGATTACCCCGCGCTGTTTGCCCTATCTGAATAGTTCAAAGGCAAGACTGGATGCTTAGTCTGTTTGGATGGTACTAAATGGGTGTTCCTAGATGGATCCAGGAAGATAGTTTACATAAGGAACCGATGCTTCTTAAAGACAGGTCACAAGTACCATGGCAAATTGTACCTAAGATACTATGGCAACATCCCGGAGGATGAACCCCCTCCAGAGAGACGTCGTAATGGAGAACATGTGTTCAGAATGGTCCAAAACATACACGTCATCTATGGAAAGAAGAATCCGGATGGAATGATCAGAGATAGAAGCACACCTCCATCGAAGGCGTACCATTCAAGAAGCAATCGATCTTCTTTCAGTACCTGCCTTATTGGCCAGACTTGGAGGTCCCCCATGCCATTGATGCGATGCACAGTGCAGAAGAATGTCTTTGAGAGTCTCATGGCTACCTTGATGGACACGGGCAAGTCAAAGGATGGTCTCAGATCATGGAAAGACATGGTGCAGCTGAACGTGATGCAGGGAGCTTTGGCCGGTACAGCAAGATAATGGCAAGTACAGTCTTCCCGCGGCTAGCTTCAACCTAACCCTAGAGGAGAGGAGAGCTATATGCAATTTCCTTAGGGGGTCAGAGTGCCGACTGGGTTTTCGGTGAACCCGAAGAAGCTAGTGTCGATGAAGGACCTATCATTAACATACTGCAAGGACTCACGATTGTCATGTGATGCTGACAGTGTTCCTACCAATTGCAATCAGGGCTATAAAGCCAGAGTTCCTAAAGATGGCCATCACCCGCATGTGCTACTTCTTTCGAAGATCTCACAGAAGACGATTCGCAGGCAAGAGCTGAGTGACCTACATGAATTCATGGTGGAGACCCAGAACCAGCTAGAGATGTGTTTACCTCACGCTTTTTTTGATATAATGGTACATCTCATGATTCACCTAGTTCATCAGATCGAGGCGCTGGGCCCTAGCTTCTTGCATGAAATATGGTCCTACGAGCGGTTCATGTTGGTTCTAAGCCGATACGTGCATAACCGAACACACCTAGAGGGCTCCATGATAGAGGGTTACAATTTCGAAGAAGTCATCGAGTGCTGCCAAGAGTGGCTAAAAGTACAGAGAGGGATTGGTAATCCCGATTCTCGTCACAAGGGAAGGCTAGCTGGGAAGGGCACAAGTGGTAGGAAAGTGTTCCTCGACAATGATTACAGAGAGGTGAGTCAGGCGCATTACAGTGTCTTGCAGAGTATGGTAGTGATGCAATCGTACATTGATGAACACATGGCTATCATTATGGCCGAGAGGAATGGCCATTTAGATGATTGGGTCATGAAACAGCATAAGCAACGCCTGACATCATGGTTGAAGGACCAGAACATATAGCCTGAGAAACCATAGATTCTATTACCATCAGTCGGTTGGCGGCCGGGCCATTGAAACAGGTGATGTCTTGGAATGCTTATGACATCAATGGGTACACATACTATACTGACACAAAGGACAGGAAATCTGTGAATCAGAACAGCAGCGTCCGAATAGAGGCTCTCGACGGAGTGGGGCGAAAGGTCCTGTACTTTGACATAATTGAAGATATATGGGAACTTGACTATGGAAGGGATATAAAGGTGGTCCTGTTTCGATGCCACTGGATCAAGCAACATCAATTCAATGAGATCGGACATAGAGTCATCGACCTCTAGAATGTAGGCTACCAGGATGACCCTTGGGTGCTCGCTGAATGTGTCGCGCAAGTCTTCTATATGCCCGACCCGCAAAGTAACCTTCTCCCAAAGAAGAAGACAAAGCACGTGGTGGCCTTCGGGAAACAACATATCATCGGAGTTGATGGCGTGGACGATGTTGAAGCTTACAATAAGTGTGATGAGATGCCGCTATTCATAGACTTTTGTAAGAAGATCGAGGCTGTGGAAAAGAACCTGCCCAAAGATGTATTGCCATGGGAACAAAAAGGTGTCAAGGGGAAAGTTGTCACGGTGGGCTAGCTAGTTTATGTAAGTGTGTCAATATTCGTAAGACTACATTTATATATGTGTGTGTGAGACTACATTCATGTATGTAAGACTACATTTATGTATGTGTGTTTGAAACTACATTTATGTGTGTGTTTGAGACTACATTCACGTATGTTTGTGTGAACAATGTGTACTAAGAATTTATCAAATTATGAAATTACCAAAATAAAAGTTGTAGATCTCCATGAGTTATTAACTTTGGTATTCATTACTTTTTCAGTTGAAATGATTTGGGGGTCCAAATTATGGTTTCAACTTGTCTTTTTTTAAATTTCAAAATTTGAAAGGTTCAAATTTAGTCAAATGACAAGATAACCAAAATAAAACTTGTAGATCTTGATGAGTTGAACAACTTTTTGTATTCATCACTTTTACATCTGAAATCATTTAGGGTTTGAAAATTTGGTTTGAACTTGTCAAATTTCAAATTTTAAAATGTGTAAAATATTGTCACATCCAAGTTTGATCAAACTTAAATGCTGAAGCATGATTTTAGAAATTTTTAGGAAAAAAACCATAACATTTGGAGTTAGTATGAGGGAGAACAACTAGTTACAAAGTTTACCTACAGATTAAAAAGAGAAATCACACTGTTCTAGATGATCCTTACATGATCATAGTGAACAGTGTGATTTCTTTTTTTAGTCTGTGGGTCAACTTTGTAACTAGTTTTTCTTCCTCATACTAACTCCAAATCTGATGATTTTTTTTCCTAAAATTTTCTAAAATCATTCTCTATCAATTTATTTTGTTGGTTTTGTCAATATATACATATGAAAAGTTTGAGCAATTTAAATTTTGAATTTCAAAAAAATACAACTTCAGACAAGATTTTGGTACCCTAAATGATTTCAGCTGAAAAAGTGATAAATACCAAAGTTGAATAACTCATCAAGATCTACAACTTTTGTATTGATTATTTCTTCATATGACAAAGTGGTAATGACATTGTTCACAAATATGACACATCTCTCATAATGTTTTATAAACTATATGAGATATGTGTAAGATTAGTGAACAATGTGTGCTAAAAATTTGTCAAATGAAGAAATGACCAAAATAAAAGTTGTAGATATTCATGAGTTGAACAACTTTCGTATTCATCACTTTTTATGTTGAAATCAATTTGGGTCTCAAATTTTGGTTCGAACTTATCATTTTTCAAAATTTCAAATTTAAAAGGTTCAAATTTTGTCAAATGACAAGATGACTAAAATAAAAGTTGTAGATATTAATGAGTTGAACGACTTTGGTATTCATCACTTTTTATGTTGAAATCATTTTGGGTCTCAAATTTTGGTTCGAACTTGTCGTTTTTAAAATTTCAAATTTGAAAACGTACAAATTGTGTCAAATGACAAGATGATCAAAATAAAAGTTGTAGATCTTCATGACCTCTACAACTTTGATGTTTATCAAATTTTCATTTGAGATCATTTGGTGTCTCAAAATTATTTTAGTAGTTTTGATTTTAATTTTTTAAAATTTAATTTTTTCCCCATTTTTAAAAGTTTAATTTTGCAATTTTAAACTGTTGTAGTTGTTTTAGTTATTTTATATGTAAATATATATATAAAAATAATTATAAAATTTTGTACTGTATTATTTATTATTTACATGTGAATAATTAATTTTGATTTAGAATTTTGAAAAAAAAAATCAACTGTAGGGGCGGCTTATAACCTCAGCCGCCCCTACAGCGGCTCTGAGGTATTTTGAAAAAAAATCAACTGTAGGGGCGGCTTATAACCTTAGCCGCCCCTACAACGACTCTGTAGGGGCGACTTATAACCTCAGCCGCCCCTACAGCGGCTCTGAGGTATTTACATGACCGTCGCTTTGGGCGAAATCGATTTGGGCGAAATCAGACACTTGGACCGTCAGGCTGCCTAATTTCACCGCCGGCGCCGCCTGCACCGCCGCACCTGCACCGCCGTCGCCTGCCCCTCCCTGACCCCTCCACCGCCTCCTCCACCGTCTCCCTGACCCCAACCGCCGCCCCCGCCCCATCCACCGCCGTTCCCCAGGCCGCGACGGCGGCTAGGGTTTCGAAGCGCTCCTCGGCGCGGCCCGTCTGTCTGCTCCCACGGCACACGGCTAGGGTCCGTCGTCGGCGCATCGCTCCTTCGCGCGGCTTGGGAGCCTGATCGCCGGGGGCCAGGGGTAGGGGTCTTCGCGCGCCCGCAGCAGGCAGGCCAACCGCCACGGGTGCTTCTCCGACGAAGCCGGTGCTCCCCGACCTCGACAACCCTGGTGAGATCTCCTCCATCCTCCTATTTGCTGCCATTTTTCGTCTCCTCTATGTTTCCCTAGTCAATGAGGCCCTCCTCCTTCCCGGTCGTCGGCCGATGCGTCGCGTGGCCACGCATGTTTTGCTCCCAGAGTCGACTCCGCCCTTGAATTGCTGCCTACTGCGCCCAGGTACTGGATATGGAGATTATATTGAGGTGGGAGAAGGGGAAAAGGAGATCGGGATGGGAAGAAGTGTGGATTGTGGGGAGAAGTTGCTTCTATTTTTTGCTGATGTTCTTGCTGACTTTGGTGAACAACTGTATACTGAGGAAGAACTGTTTCTGTTTTGTATCTGTCTATATAGAAGCTTTCTGAATCTCGTTCTTGGGGAGGAGCGCAAGTCTGAATTTATCACTGTCCTTGAACCGGCAATTAGATTTAGTTTTGCAGGTTACCTACATACAAAATAAAACCTATTTGTGGATTTGTGAAACCCACTTGCATCCTGAGTAGGAGCTAAGGACTTCTAGCGTGTATGTAGCACTACAAAAATACATGCATGAAACCTATTTGTGGATTTGTGGATAAACCTAAATTAGGTAGAAGACTGGTTTGCTCTTTGTTAAATTTAGTCTTAAGGTTTTCTTTTCCTGTTCTTATTTCTTTTAGAGCCATCCATTCTTTTAGAGCCATCCATCAAGACAAAGGTCATTTGT
Source organism: Miscanthus floridulus (assembly GCF_019320115.1). Taxonomy (NCBI): domain Eukaryota; kingdom Viridiplantae; phylum Streptophyta; class Magnoliopsida; order Poales; family Poaceae; genus Miscanthus; species Miscanthus floridulus. The sequence continues at coordinate 79,532,524 of NC_089584.1, read as the reverse complement.
TCCAATACCTTGGCAGCACTTGCGGCAGCTTCATCCCCTCTGGGTGTCATTGCAGGATCACTTGCTGGTCATGCCGTTGCAACATTGGTAAGATAAGCATAGTAATAGGTTGAGAGTTGAGACTTGAAACCAGATAACTGAAGTCAAACTTTTGCACTGCAAACTACATTGGTTTGCAGGAACACTCATGACTAACATGCTTGAGCAATGAGCATAATAATATTGCGATCGAGCAGACAATTTTTTAGCACTTTCACCATTGGTCAGTTCATTGGTCTGTTTTTCCCTCAGTATTTGTTTCTTGTAAGAGTCTTCTCTAATGTTGGGAATTAGGAAGTTTGCTATTCTGCACTGACTTGGGCTCCATTGGAGTATTCGCCATAAAAGAATTTCTGTTGTTGATTGAGTACAAGGAGCAAATGTGTCATTGCATACCAATCAGTTATTGTGCCGCAATTTTTTATATTTCTTTCTTTGGCTTTCCCGGAAAAATTGAGATTAACACATTTCTTCCAACAGATTGCAGTTCTTGGTGGCTCTTTGCTGGGAACATTCCTTTCTGAAAAGGTAAATTAGGAAACTAATTGTACCATAGCAACTGAAATTTCCTATCTTACAGCGTTTGACCACTTTAAAAATTTAAAATACGTCAAATTTGTAAGTTGCCTTTCACCGTGTTTGTCAGTTTGATCCATCACAATTGTTTAGGCAGTTAACCGTGTAATAGAAAGGGAATCCTTTTTTTCCATCCATTAAACAAATTACATACTTTAGTGTTGAAAACAACTGTTGGCTTGCTAATAAAATCTTTGATAAATTATGTGGACCATTCATTTCATAAAGTCTGTCTACATAATTTCACTGAAACAAAACATTGCCCTGTGCAGATTATAGCATACATTGGAGGGAGCCTGTTCTTGGCCTTTGCCGTGATCACCATAGTTTAGATAGTGACTTGAAAAGGAGTTCCAGGTTTCATCATTCATCAAAAAGGTATTGATCTTTTGTCAGGGCAATGAAAAATCAGCTTAGCTGATCGTAGTGATAGTACATTGATGTGTTATCAAACGTGATTGTCACAGGAACTTCATTGTTTGCATGGGAAGTCCTAGGTTTGCATAGAGTGATTTGTTGCTGGTGATGAGAATTCTGCCTTTTTATCCAAGAACAATATTTTTATCATCAGCATGATGTCTAGTTGAAACACTCAAAGTCAGAGGTTGGGCGGAAGATGAAACTAGGTGGAAAACTATGAATCCCATGTAGTTTTTGAATTTCCTATTACATTATTTACATGTATATGAATCTAAGCATTGTAAAGGCAAATGATGAACCTTATGGAACTATTTTAGGATTTAGCATTCATGAGAACTTAATTATTAACAGGCTTGCAAGATAGACTCACTGATTCAGAGTACGTTCTCAGATTTTGAACTTACTTGGTTTGATTCTCCTATCCGTGTAGTACGCTATAGGAATTGCCAGGCTAACTGATATTCACATTAAAGTTAATTAATGAGGCCATATGTGTTTAGTTGATAATAGCACTTTGCACTTCTGTCAAATCATGTCAATCTGGCACCTATTCTCCGGTAGGAGTCATCCTCATGCAACAATACAGTTCGATTGGTGCTATTGACCCTGTTGGCGTGCCTCCCTCCTTTGAATTGTTTTGCCTTAATGTACTTATGAGATCTTCCGTGATGTTTACAAATGGATCATTCGTGTTCTTGCCCGTGCCCTGTACACAAACCTTTCTTGGCTGTATCTAAGGGTTATTTGCTAGCAGTTCTGTTTAACCCTAATTAATAAGAACTTATATCTCTAAAAGGTTATTTGCTGGAAGTTTTGTTCAACCCTAATTAATAAGAACTCTTATCTTTAATCATAATGGACTCTTGGAATTAGAGAATGATTCAGCAATTTAGGAAACCGGGTTCAACCTTCCAAGAAAATTTTCTATTTCAGATTCCTATATCCCTTTTGATTTACTAACTCTATGTAATTTTAAATTAACACTAATATCCCTAATTTAGGGGATGAAGCTGCCGCAAGTGCTGCCAAGGTATTGGAACAAATGCTCCGTTAACAGTAAGATCTCAAATGACCTTTGTCTTGATGTGACAATGACCAGATGTATGACAAAGGAAATTAATAGCTTAAATGCTGGTGTTTGTTCTGACAGTATTACTTTAGATGTGGATTTGCCCTATAGATCTTCTCTATGTTATCATTAACTGTTTTCTGACCCAGTATGGTACTTGTCATCGAATTTGCAATTTCTGTGACCCAAACACCTGTAAATTGGATGGATATTAGATACAAGTGATCTAGAGGTCCGATTACAATTTGACCTGAAATTTTTTGACCGTGTAAAGTACTCGTCATCTAATTTGCTGTTTCTGTGACCCAAACACCTCTGAATTGGATGGATATTAGATATAAGTGATGTAGAGGTCCAATTACAATTAGACCTGAAGAGGTTTTCTTGTAGCGACACTGTATAGACTTGACCTGATATATGACAGAAAACTTAAAGCTTAAATGTTGGTGTTGTGACTGTACCTGTGGATTTGACCTATAGATCTCCCCAATATTATCGTTAACTTGTCATCTAATTTGTTGTTTCTGTAATCCACAAACACCTCTTTCATTGGATGGATAGTAGATGCATGCAGGGGTTCAGTTAGATCTCAACCGGTCTTTGTTTTAAAAGTTATAATGTATTGACAAGATGCTGGTGTGTGTTCTGAATATAGATGTGGTTTGCTCTATAGATTTTCCTTATGTAACTATGTTGTCATCAACTATTCTGTGATCCAGTAAATATAGTTATCTCTAATTTGGTCCCAACTGGAGCCCAGATTAGATAGTGTGACTACGTACTTACTGCTTACAGAATGATTGCGCCTGGCTTTCCTGAAGGTATCCATATACGCATCATAAGATGGACACATGCAGTAGAGCTGCAGTGGGCGCACCTCGTTTGTAGTTATTATTCCATGCATGACAGTACACGTATAGTACATGCGTATTCTTAACTGTGTGTGCTGGAATGTGTCAGTGGCATATATTGTGAGTGGGTGAGACTAAGGTCCCTTGTGACAAGCATCTCTGTCTCTTCACCAAGTGCTACTACTACGAGTACTACTACTACTAGTACTACTACAAGTACTACTACTACTAGTACTACTACTTGTACTACTAGTACTACTACTTCTACCACTAGTACTACTACTTCTACTACTTAAACTACTTTTTTTCTTGCATCTCTTAGAACAAGGCACGAAATGTCGCGAACATCAAAGAGTGCATCCCGATGCCCCGTGAATGATGAGCAGTCATCCCATAGAGAGCAAGAACTAGATGACCAGCTTACTCAGGAGCAGTTCGATAACGAGTTAGAAAAGGGTCTAGAAGTGATGCTTACTCAGGAGGACCTTGTCGATGATGAGGATCCAGTGGGGGGAGCCCAGGGAAGAGAAGGCGGAGAGGATGCCCAAGGCGAAGAAGGGGATGATGATGATGACACCTCATCAGGGGGATATGTAAGTCCTGAGGATCCTTTCCCACAAGAACCCAGACGGAGGCCAACGGAGGACGAGTTGGACAAGGATTTTGATCCGAACGACGAGGTACGGATAAAGCCTTAGTAGCTTGTAAATTTGGCTAATGCTATAGCTTTATGTTACCTCTGCTAACACTTTTGACCTACCGGATACACAGGTCGTCCCTACTCAACCTCTGAAAAGACAACATCGGCCTCTGGCTCGTCTTGGTGGACAATACGTAGCGGGGCAAAGGAGATCAGAGGAAGGAGCCACAGATACTCACAATGAGGCCTCCACTCCACAACCTCAGGACACAACCATGACTGAGACTGCCCAGCCAAAGAGGAAATGAGGGAGGATTCGAAAGCCAAACCAATATCACGACAAGGCATGTTATGTGATAATGGAGGTCGGGCCAGACTGGCAGATCCTTGAGCCATATACATACAAGGCGAAATTCCGTAATCACATCGGGTTTGTAGTTAGAGATAAGTTGAACCCAGCCATCCATGGCTGGAATCTTGTACCTATGAGCCAAAAGGTAGACCTATGGGAGAAGCTGAAGCAGAACTTCAGGTTTCCGGAGGGAACGCACGAGTTGGTACAACAAAATGCTTTTAAGATAATGGGGCAGAGCTTCCGACGTTGGCGGTCGGATCTGAACAAGAACTTTATCCAACAGAAGTTAACTCCTTTCTACGAGTATGGCAACATAACTCCTAGTCAATGGGAGAAGCTCGTGGCTGAGAAGACTTCAGAGGCATCATTGGCCCTCAGTGCCCGTAACAACGAGCAGGCGAAGAAGAACCAACACTACCCTCGTCTAGGCCCCGGTGGCTACGCTGGCAAGCAAGAGGCCTTTAGGAAGATGGACATAGAGGCCGAAGCTACTGGGAATACGAAAGTGCCGAAGTTGAAGCCACGCCTTAAATAGTGGATATACGTAAGGAGTGTCGATTCATCCGGTAGTAGCCTCAAGTTTGCTAAGCCGGAGACCGGAGAGGTAGTATCAAAGATACTAAAACTTGCTGAAGACAAGGAGAAGGATGCATTCAACCCTTCCAGAGAGAGGGATGAGCTTACCGTTGCCTTGGGAAACCCCGAGCACACATGACGCACCAGAGGGCTAGGGAAGAGGATGTCCTAGAAGCACGGATTCGTAGAGGAGAGGCACATGTACAAGAAACATGGCAGAGACCGAGAGTCTAATCTTGAGCGCCAAGTGAAGGCTCTAGTTGAAAAGATGTTGGTGGAGAAAGGACTGTCTACGATGGAACCACAGACACCAATGGGGCCGTTTGGAGAACTGGCGGTAGTTGGCAGCCCTCCGGATGTTCCCAGCAGTCAAGGTTCCAATGCACCCGAAACCCCCGTCGATCGCATACGGGCGCCAACCAGTTGCAAATTGGTGGTTCCGATGGGCAGGCAAAACATGATCATTGAGGTGGCAACGGGCGTGGCACATCCTCCGGGCGACACGTGGCACAATAGGGACATCCCGTAGGACTACACTTGGGTCGAGGTGCATACCGTGAAGCCCGAGTTCATGACTTGGAAGATAGAACACCCTACTCCCGAGGGGCTCGTGTTACTCGGAGACGTCATGAACTAGTTCATCCTCTGGCATAGACGGGACATTGTATTGACCGAGTCTTCGCCAACTCTGACTGAAGTTCATCCTCTGGAGCGACCTGTCGAGGACGGGGAGGTATACTCACCGACCCATGACCATGACCACCACACGCTAGAGACTTCTCCACCTCATACCGAGCAAGGGCATGATGACATGCCACGTCCTTCTCCACCTCGTACCGAGCATGGGCATGATGACATGCCACGTCCTTCTCCAGCTCGTATCGAGCAAAGGCATGATGAGATGCAACATCCTTCTGAACAAACGTAGCCGATACATGAACAACAAGTGTCTCATGAACAGCAATTGCCTCGTGAACAGCCGATACGTGAAGAACAAGTGGCCCCTGGAGCAGGTGATGCACAAGTTGACAAGGACGTGCCTGAATGGGAAGCTCGAAACAAAATCCCAATCAAGATAAGGCCATTGTATCTGGGCATTAATGACGTCTCATCGGTGCACAAGTGGATGGCCCATGACCAGTTCAAGCCTAAGAACCAAGTAAAAGAATTCAGAGCACCAGCTTCTGAGGAGGGCACCACTAGCAAACTGCACAAAGGGTTTAACATGTATCTAGCTGTTGATAATCTCAAATGGTCAAATGATTGCCCGGATAAATATGAAAAAGGCAAGAACTTCCTACCAAACCGAGTCATACAATGCTTGCCACGTGGAACGAGAATGTTCCACGATTGGTACTTGCGTGCTCAGATAACAGAACTAGAAATCTTACAAGCATGGATCCCTGTCGGCACATTTGGAGCCCCAGGTGGGCAAATTGCCGTTGAGTTTAGGGATATCCAGGCATGCTTCCACCTCGGACGAATGGAAATGAATCTAATTCGCATTTGGTGCCTGTAAGTCCTTGCCCTCTCGATATGATATGAATGTAATCTTTTAATTTTGTTGTAACTAACCCGCACCGCGATTTGTAGAATGCAAGCGGACTTTGTGAAAAAGAGGTCAGCTCTGAAACACGGGTATATAGACCCTTCACCTATAGCATCAACAAATTTTAATTACCCTAAAGAGTGGAAACTAGATTGCAAAGAACTAGGAAGCTGGAAAGACACTTAAGGAGAAAGAGGACATCAGGAACAAGAAAATATTGGAAGAGTCCCTCAAGGTTGCGGCATACATTGCCCTATGTTTTAAAAATCTCCAACAACATGATAATATATGGATACCATGCCACTTCAAGTAAGTTCGACTGTATACTTAGCTTTGTTCAATATACTTTGTTCGATGCAAAAGAGCTTATGTGTTCCTTCTATGACTAAATTCATGCAGCGATCACTGGATTTGCATAGGCGTCTGGCTCTCACATAGCATGGCATGGGTCTTTGATTCAGCAGATTTCCCAGTCGAGACATACAAAGACTTCATAGCGATTGTCAAGACGTATACATATTGACAATCCTCATTTTAGCTACTATGTTTGTATACATACTTGTAAGGTTCAATGTGGGATACTAACAAGTTGTATTTGCTAAAACCATTGGAACAGGGCATTCAGGCACTATGTCTAGGAACATAAGGGGAGGCATCATCCAAATAGGAAGGAAAAGTTGTATGTCAAAACTCTATGTGTGGTAAATGTCATTTACTTTGGTACTCCATATATTACGTGTCTGTCAATAGCATTACTTAACATCTCCATATGCAAAACACACAGTGCCCCAAGCAGAAGCCTGGGAGTCTACATTGTGGATACTACACATGTATTATGATGAGTACCATCGGTGGCTACAACAGAAACCCTAATCTGGTAAGTTTGAACCTCTTCGCTCGTAGTATGAAGAGTTCGCATATGTTGTGATATAGTAAACATAAATTTGTTCTCTTGTAGTTAGAGAAAGATAAAGACACGAGAAGGAACCCATACAAGGATGACGAGCTCTTAGAGATGGTCGGTGACCTTTGCAACTTCATAATGGACCAGATTGTGTACCATAAAGGCACTTACCATCATCTTCTTTTCGACTTAGGTAGTAATCCTCTATACCAACACCTTCAGGAGACTGATAGGCTAGCCCTAGGCCGTTGATGACAATGTGGACTTGTGGTATGGTTTGGATCAGACTTTGGATGTATATATGTATATTTGTGGCGGTCAGATTTGAATTTGAATTATATATATATATATATATATATATATATATATATACAAATATACACAGCAGGGGCGGCTGGTGAAACGGCCACCCTTACAGAAGTCCACTACAAGGGCGGCTGATATTATCAGCCGCCCTTACAGATGGCACTGTAGGGACAGCTGAAAACACCAGCCGCCCCTATAGAGGGCACTGCAGGGGCGGTCAGAAAACCGCCCCTACAGAGGCACCCTCTGTAGGAACATCCTGGGAAGGGCGGCTGGCGCAGCCGCCTCTACAGAGGCTCTAGAACCGCCCCTACACTTAACTTCTGTAGTAGTGGCCGTTGAGCGTGCAGGTTCAGAGAGCCAAGTGTGCGATAAGTTTAGGGCTACTTTGGCAGCCATAGGGTGACTAACCCTGGGAACAAATAGGAAGGGAGGGATTTTCTTGGACAGTAGAATCCCCATCCAAATCCCAGGGAAGATATCCACGCATAGGCAATTTCCCTGCTGTCGTTTGGAAGCGGAAGGAAATTTCTCTGCTTCGGTCACAAGAAAATATGTATGGAGCCTCTCTATTTGCTGTTGTCACGTAAGCTATGCGTACAGATCTACAGATTATCACTATACCACACTTTTCCAACAAAGATATATACACAAAATAGCAGAAAACATAATATAAATAAATTAAAGCACAACAGGTTAAATTCACACAGAAGCTCTACTCAAGTATCATCTTTTCCAACAAAGCTAATATACGGCCTTCCTACTATCATCTCCATCAACATACCTAATGAGGTAATGAAAAATAAAATAGGATCACTATGGACTGACAATTCTCAGATCATGCATTGATTGACTGCAGACAAGATGACAACACAAATATTGAGCAAGTCTGCATCACTTTTCTCAGATCATGTATTGCTTCCACCGATCCCTCTGCAAGTAACACAAAGAAAAAGTATAATAGCTTACACAAATTTACAACTAGACAAAATCAAAATCAATGATCTGAGAAACTAGGAATTCGTGCTTAGGGCAAGGACGGATGCACTCGCTCTGCTAGAGGCAGCCTGCAGACAAGCTGGGAGCCATTCCACCTGGACTATGTGCTGATGACTATCATTTGCAGCTCAAAGAAAGATGGTCAAGAACAAGTTCATTTTGCAGCTCAATTGTGACCATGCTCTCTCACAAAAAAAAGAAAGAACCATGCTTATTTCAATGATTATACGATATAATGAATCACTAGGTACAAAAAGGACAGTTTAGCTTTCTCAAAAGAAAAAGAAAGAAATATGATTGAAACAACAAAGTGCCATCTAACATCTTGGATTGACTTATTACTTCCACTGTATTCATACAAGTGCCACAAACAAAACACAACGTCTGTGAGGTTCTGTTAGTATGGGTGGAAATATTCGGTTAAAACTTGCTACAAAACAGGGTGAAAATAGTTGGTTCAACTACTTGTCTGGACAGCTTTAGGAAACCAACCATGGCTAGACTGCTGGCATAGGAAAAAAAGAGGAATGCTATACTTCATACTAAGTTACTAACTTAAACAATACTAAAATAAGTGTACACTAATCTGTTCCAACAATGATGACCAAAAGTGTATTTTAACCACCTGGCCATCGTTGTGCAACAACAAAAATATGTTCAAAAGTTGTGCAACAGCAAAACTATGTTCAAAATAAGTCTACACTAATATGTAATATGTAAATGATAATGGAAGGCATTGTTGCTATCAAGAATTCAGATCAGAACACACAAAAAAAAGAAGTGCATTTGTGCAGAACAAGCTATTGTTGAACGAACAATAGTAGGTTGCTGGCTCTGAACTGAAACAGAACACAGGACTAGAATCGAGCTGCAGTTCAGACAAGAAAAATGGAAGTACCTAAACTAATGACTACAGTTCATATATACCCCAGATATTAGAAGGGCAGATTCAAATAATATACCTAATCTGTTGTTTGAGCCAAATCAAGCGAGCACTTTTGTTTTTTATTTTCATGAATACCTCCCTGTCTATATGAGATTTGAAGATATTCATTGCATCCACTTTATCGAGACACTTGTTTCTTCTTTTCATTGAGAGCTTCCATGGTTTTGCTTGTTTGCATCTTTTTATACTGCACAAATCCTCAATAGCAGAACCAATATGACTTTGCTTACGCTTTCTCCCACCACTAGCTCCTTGCATAGAATCTTGATTGGAAGGTGCAGATTGAGCTTCATCGTGTGCACTTGACGTCTAGCCCATCAAAAGTAGCAAATAGACTTGTGCTATTAGAGACTGTAGCAGAAGCACTTGTCAAGATTTAGAACGCAGATTATTAGATTGAGTAATTGACGAGTATGGATGCCACTGGAATTAAAAAACAAACTCTGCTTAAGATCCCACGCTGCCATCAAATTAAAAAGGCACACTCTGCTTAAGATCTCGTGTGAGTGTCAGCGAGAGTAAAAGTTAACAAACATGGCACAAAGTAGACAATAATCCTTTAGATCCTTCTAATTTAGAACCTAGGTGCAGTGTTGGCTTTGCAGGTTTAATTGCGCTACTCCCTCTTTTCCAAACCAATTGGTCAAGTTTGGCTAGCTCAGTTTTTAGAAAAAAAATATATTAACATCTAGAGAATAGCAAGGCTGTACTAAAAAGCACAACAAGTCAGAATGGAATAAAAGAAATGCATCAGTCACCTTAGTGACCGGTTACTATACTAGTCTGCATGCTATAAAATAGCAAGACTATCAAACGTCCCAACCAGTGTATGTCTGGACCGTTATAAGTATGCATATAGTTGTTGTGCAATGCTAGAAAAAAATCCATCACAGTATGCCATCCTATTCTATTGCAATGGTGTTAGCTCGCCAATGAATATTACAATCTCTACCGATTATTGAAGAATCATAATTCATGACATCTATTTTCACATCACAAACAAGAAATCATAGAATCACTCTGCTAATGAATAGTAAAGTTCTTTAAGCTATATGAAGCAATTGGATCTGAAACAACCTTGGTACACCACGGTGGATCTTCCTAGTAGCTGTTTTGCCTAGATCTACAAGTAGGGGTGTGAGATGCGGACAAAAGACTAACCTGTAGAGGCAGAGGTTGTGTCGTGTTGCTGGCGATGTCGGTGTTGCTCGCGGACGGCACAATGGCTAGCGGTAGAGGCGTCCGAGCTCGCGGACTGGTAACTCCAAGATCAACTAGAAACAGATGTGGATGAAACCCTAGCAGATCGAGAAGCTTCTGTGGGGAAGGAGATGTGGATGGAGGTGGACTGACCGGCGATAATGACAGTGGTGGAGCGAAGTGGAGCTGGGGTACGCCGACCAGGGAAGTCACGGCGGCGGAGACGGGCTAACCGTTGGCGCGAGGCGGAGGGGCGGCAGAGACTAGATACCGGCACGACAGCGATCGGATGCTGTGGTGGCGGCGGCCTCGCGATTAGGCGGCGTCGCGAGCGGAGGAAGAAGCCACGTGCGACTCACGAGTGCACGGGGAAACCCTCCCGGCCTCCTCGCTCGTGGATTATTTCCACGTGAAAAACGAAGGGAAACAGTCTGCGAACCTCGGGTTGGTGGGCTTCCAAAGAGCACCAAAATTTGCCCCGGGGGAGATTGGCCCGGGGGAGATTGGCCCAAGGAATTCGCAGGGATCCCTCTAGGAATTTGGGCGGCCAAAGTAGCCCAGAGAGTTTAGAGTTGTGTGTACGATTGTAAATACCTAAACCGGGAATAAAAACTCAAACAAGTTCAACCATCGGTAGATTTTACTCTGTGTAATCATGGAATTTTAATGAATAATATAATACACACCCTTGGGATGTACTACATCCGTCCTGAAAAGAATGCAACTATGAGTTACGTGCCATGAAAAGTGGTTAATGTTTGATCAAGTTTTTAGTAAATAATATTCTCAATTATGTCTTTAAATTAATTTATTATAAAAATATATTTCGTAATTAATCTAATAGTATTTATTTAGTATCATAAACATGTATATTTTTTATCTATAATTGGTCAAATTTAAGGTATTAAAACGTGATGATATGCTAGAATTGCATTCTTTTAGGGACGGAGAGGATTACTCATTAAAAGGCACAAGGAAATCGTACCTACGGAGGTACCAAATTTGGTAACTGCTCTCTAGTCTAGATATAACTTGGTGGTAACTCCCAAGGAACCAAAAAAAGGCTTGTCCGTAATACTGAAATGGTGTGTGTGTGTGACATTCCCCGCATTTTCGGGAAAGAAAGGTGAAAGAATAATGGGCCAAATTATGGCAATGTACACTTATACTGTTGCATTCATTTCCCATCGCTATCTAAATCCGCTGCCTTAGCCCGGTGCAACTCCGATTCAACAGCGGCTACAATTCTGGAGACCATTGGTTCAAACTGGACAAGATGCCGCTCCATGCCCAGCACCTCAACGACCTCATCCTCGCAAAGAATTTTCGGAGACTTGTGTTTCTCCATCAGAAGAACGCCCTCCGCCGCCTCCTCATCACTGCCAATCACTTCTGACAAACCTGTACCACAAATCAGGTTCCGCTTGTGCAGGCTACGCTTACCTTGCTCCACAGCACAGCTTGTAATGAACCTTTCTGTGGCACTCATTTTAAGGTTCAGGGTTGTCGGAATGGAGACGGATTCATTATTCCCTGGGAAATAGCAAGGCATCTCCAATTCAGATTCGATCCTCTCCTTCAGAAAAGCCATCTGAGGCTTTTCACCATGAACGAGAATTACATGTTTGGGTGACAGGAATTCTGTCAGATCCATAATCCCTTTGGAGTCTGTATGAGGACTGAATGCTAGCTGATGAATCTGGTAAAAAATAAATAAATAAAGGGGGCAGAAAAAACTTAGTGTGAGGGGGCAAAAAATATCAGAAATGAAAAAAAAATGCAAGGGATTGATTAAATCTAGAGTGCCAAAAGAGATAAAACTGAAATGTAAGATATTAGACACTGACAGCAGCATTCTGTCAGAAACTTCAAACATCATGATTAATCTCAGAGAAAGCTCCAATTCATAGACTACATGTTTCCTGTGAGAGCTATTGTGTTGAGTGCTAACATTCATATATGCTTCATGAATAGTAATGAGTAGATTTTTTTTTATTTTTCTATCAAACAACGCAGGAGAACTCCGTGCCATTTCATCAAGATAAAGTACAAAATGTACAAAAACAGGGAGGAGACTAGGAAAGCCCCTCAACACATACTACTCACAAAAAAAAAAAAAACTCAAAAAAAGAAACAAAAACGACCACAACCAGCCAACCACACTGACAACTAAGTGCCTTGAGCAAGCGACCTTTAGTGAGTAAAATTTAATCGTGCAGAACAATAAGTGGGGATTGAATGATTGATATGGATCGAATTTAAAAGCCAGACTTCAACAATATATAAGCATATGGTAAAGATAAACACTAGTGATTTACAAGGCTTCCTTCTGGTTGACCATGTTCTTGTCATTACTATTTAAAATTGTACATTTTTTAGCAAAATATGAAATGAGGTGAAAATCGACCTGACATCTGACATCAATATGAGTGTCCTTGTAATCAATCCTTGTAGGTTTCCCACACATTAACTTATGACCAATGGTTCCAGAAACACAATATCTGTGCAGGAAAAATAGAAGGCGGCATCAGAATAACTGTAGAATAAAAGGTTTGGTAAAGCTTGCCTATATGAATAAGAGTGATTTAAAAGATTAGAAAAAATGGAATAAACAAAAAAGGTAAGGAGCATACCCTGGAAGTGTAATCAAATTCTTCTCTGATGGTGCCCATTTCTTAAATGCCTCAAGAGAAAATCCCCCACTAATCATACCAGGTGTTGCAAAAAGTACACAGGGACCAGGGTTGTTAATGAAGTAACGCTCAAAGTGGCAAACTGAAATGTGAAAAATACTGTCTCTGTTATTTCAATATTTGAAAATAAAACACAGAACACCTCATATCTCAATTGTGGTTACCACATAAAAAGTGAAATAGCAACAATTATTATCAATATTTTGATTAAATAAACAAATCTTTCATTAAAGAAATATAAAAAAAAACAATTGGTGTCATACAGTTACAAAATATAGCAAAAATAAAAGGATAAATTGGAGGGTTAGTTACTTAGTTAAAATTCTACTGAATATTTAGATTTTGAACTCAATCATATGCACTTCGTCTTCACCCAAAGTAGGATTGGACAATTAGCTTTTGAAGAACTGAACCATACCATGCTTGAAGTCAAATGGGTTATGCACTGCATGGCTGTCCTTGATCTTTTGGCTAGTCCATCCAATCAACATTTTGTAGTACACGTTAGCTTGAATGGTTAAACCTATAGCACAAATCAACAAGTAAAACTTCACATGCAGCAGAAAAGTACAAGAAGGTTTCAACATTCAAGAAACCACCCATACCAGCTGAAAAATAAATAGGAACTTTCAAGTCCATCCTCTCCCAATAGTCATCCAGTAACATGCATAGTTCCTGAAATACAGGCGTCATAAATGGATACTCAAATTATGAAACCTTTGAACAGTGTGCCTTCGTGATGGTACTTCACAGGGAAACTTACTCATTTAAGTCTATATAGTTATCACACTTAATCATCACTTATGTCTCATAAAGTAGAATTAAGGGAGACGAAGAATACCTGAGCTCTTCCCAGAGCAAACGTTGGAATTAGAACTTTACCTCCACCAGAAACACATTTATGTACCTAGGAAACATATACTCAGTTATGCCTTGGAAGCAAAATCAACTGTGTACACTTCACAAGATTTTGGTTTAATACAGTCAGAATGCATCTTCTTGTACCAAAACGTCAGGAATAAAAAAAAAAACGTAGACACACTTCGTGGACTGTGTTGTGCCCAAATAATCTTAAGAACATACAATCCAAAACCTAGAAAATAGAGTAGTGCACCATTGGAAAACCATTGGTTTACACATGCAATGAAAATCTACAAATCTATACACCGCAGGGAAGTTCAATTTTTTCATACCGCTTTTAAGAATTCCCTCTCTCGGGCATGCTTTGAGTCACGTATAGTTTTAGCGTATGTTGATCTGCATAAAGAAAATTAGTTAATTGGTTATGTACACAGGAAAAAAATCATCCACAACAATTGATGCTCTTGATTCAAATATAACAGTAAAATGTTAAGCCACTGCAACCATAAAACAAATGCAGGTTCATTGACTATCGCAGCTTTAGAAACTAGTACATTTGTAATAACAAACTATATAGATAATTTACAAATATAACCCAAACGATGTCCAGGAGAACAGATTGGCTAACAACAAGAGCTAAGCAATGGTCCACAGGTGGTCTGGAACATATTCCCAAAATCTGATATCAACCAAGAGGATCACACAAATGAAAATTAAAATAGGTAAAACATACCCTCTAGACCTTGTTTTTAGGGGCTATTGCGTTCTTGCCCCTATTTTGAACCCCAATTGTGATTTCACCCCCATTTTCTTCCACTTTGTGTTTTTACCCCTGCTTTTCCAAAACGAAGGTTCAGTTTACCCCTACTCCGTGAACAGCAGGCAACGGTGTTAAAAAAGTTGAAAGATGACGAGTTTGCCCTTCCGAATATTGCGTTTTTGCCCCTATTTCAAACCCCAATTGTGATTTTACCCCCACTTTCTTCCACTTTGTGTTTTTACCCCTACTTTTCCAAAACGAAGGCTCCGTTTACCCCAATTCTTAACTCAGTTATCTACATCCGGATCAAAGCAATTAAAAATTAACAAAAGCCCTGTGAAAAGACAAACTTACCCCTTATCTCTCGGTCGTCTCTCTCAGGGTCGTCCCTCTCAACGCTAGCAGGCAGCGGGCGGCTGGGTGCGGCGGCGGTGGCGGCGGAAGAGCAGCGTCGGGCCATCGGGCGGGCGCGGCGAGCGGGCGCGCACGGCTTAGCCTGACATGGGCGCGCCGCCAGGCACGCGGCTCTGCTTGGCGCGGGCGCGCGCGGCTTGGCCGGCGTTGCGAGCGTGCGTCTCGTGAAAGCAGCCGACCATGGAGTGTGCTGAGTGATAGAGTCCACTTAATGTCGATGCACGCACAGGTGACGGCAGTGGACTGGGCGCGGTGGATCGGCCTCCTCCTCGGCCCCGTTCCGCTGCTCGCGCTCGCTGTGTGGCACAGCAACGACGTCTGCCACTGCGCCTTCTTCGCACTGAAGCGTTGGCGCCGTCGTGCGAGGCTCCCGCCGGGCCACATGGGCCTCCCATTTGTGGGTGAGAGCCTCTGGCTGCTCTGGTACTACAAAGCTCGCGCACCGCCCCGACGGCTTCGTCCACGCCAGGAGGAGGCGCTACTACGCCGGGGGCCGCGCGGGCGACGTGGCGTGTACCGGACGCACCTCTTTGGCTCGCCGACCGTCCTCGTCTGCTCGCCGGCGGCCAACAAGTTCGTCCTCAAGTCCTCTCAGGACGGCACCTTCGGCATCCGCTGGCCCGCGCCGGAGCTCGTGGGCCTCTCCTGCGTGGTCAACGTCGAGGGTAGCCAGCACGCCAGGCTCCGCGGGTTCATCCTCGCCACCATCAACCGCCCCGGCTCACTCCGGGCCATCGCCGAGGTCGTCCAGCCGCGTCTCGTGGCGGCGCTGCAGTCATGGGTAGAAAAGGGCACCATCTCCGCCGCCACTGAGATCAAGAAAGTACGCATGCATGCTCCTTAATTAGCTATATATTCCGGCGCACAGTGATGCATGCTAATGCGTTTATTTGAAGCCATAAATCGAATAACTAACGCATGCGCTTGCAGGTGACGTTCGAGAACATATGCAAGATGTTCGTGAGCAGGGATCCGTCGCCTCTCACCGACAAGATCTCCATGCTCGTCTGCTTTCACGAGACGCGCGCTCGCGACGCCGGCCAAGCCA
This sequence comes from Miscanthus floridulus, assembly GCF_019320115.1. NCBI lineage: Eukaryota > Viridiplantae > Streptophyta > Magnoliopsida > Poales > Poaceae > Miscanthus > Miscanthus floridulus. The sequence continues at coordinate 79,516,318 of NC_089584.1, read as the reverse complement.
CGCGCGCCCGTGCCAAGCAGAGCCGCATGCCTGGCTGCGCGCCCACGTCAGGCTAAGCCGCGCGCGCCCGCGCCGCTTCCTCCGCACTGGCCTCCGCGCCACGCTCCCACGTCGCCGCGCCCGCCCGGACAGGCCTGACTCTGCTCTTTCCGCCGCCACCGGCCGCCACACCCAGCTGCCCGCTGCCTGCTAGCGTTGAAAGGGACGACCCTGAGAGAGACGACCGAGAGATAAGGGGTAAGTTTATCTTTTCACAGGGCTTTTGTTAATTTTTAATTGCTGTTGATCCGGATGTAGATAACTGAGTTAAAGAATTGGGGTAAACGGAGCCTTCGTTTTGGAAAAGTAGGGGTAAAAACACAAAATGGAAGAAAGTGGGGGTAAAATCACAATTGGGGTTTGAAATAGGGGCAAAAACACAATATTCAGAAGGGCAAACTCGTCATCTTTCAAATTTTTTAACACCGTTACCTGCTGTTCACGGAGTAGGGGTAAATTGAACCTTCGTTTTAGAAAAGCAGGGGTAAAAACACAAAGTGGAAGAAAATGGGGGTGAATCACAATTGTGGTTCAAAATAGGGGGCAAGGAACGCAATAGCCCCTTGTTTTTATGTAGGGCAAGCACTACAACAGATGCTCCAAGAAGAGCGGTGCAGGCGTGGTATGAGCATAGAGGTAACATGCCAAAGAGTACTGCAACAACTACTTGACAAGTTACAAGGTCTTCAGTTTCAGTTAGTTTGGTCAGTCCCAGGATTGCTTTGACTTGTTAGCGATTGCTTTGTTAGTGCTTAGAAGTAGGAGGTTGTTGAACTTGGTGAATATCAACTGAGCAGATGTAATCAGTGGAACTTAGGCAGCAAAATACCCACCGTCCCTCCCTCCCTCCCTCCCTCTCTTCCCAATATAGGGTGCCAAGGTGAACACGCTTGCCCCTCTACTGATTATGACTACCATCTACATAGTCGGGGTCCTCCTACACACCATAAAAACCTGTGGTGTGAAGACATAAGAAATAACCTATGGATACATTGTAGCATAAATCACAACAACACTTGGTTACAAATCCAAGTAAAGGCAACCACAAAACAGAAAAATATGTTTAGAGTTTGAGGTTAGACCATACTCTGTTATCAAGAGATCCAACTTCAGGCGATCAATTTGTGCGGCCCCAAGATGTCTATCTGGTGTCATATTGTAATCCCCGGTGTATACCATAGCAGCATCCCCAACTTTTGCATAAATCATGGCAGCCCCTATAACCTTGAGTTTGGCAACGGTTTTACTAGATTAGAAAGTAGAGAACTAAATCAATACTTGACTTCAAATTACTTTAAGAACACTGAGCAGAATGTTGAATGAACAACAGTGTAAGAAACTTACATGTCCAGCATAATAGGCACGGATCACTAGGTCTTTATCTACTTGAACAGTCTGCTTCAAGTCCATTGGTATGACTGAAAGGTCAAGTATTACAAGTAAAGAGGATTATGACACCAGCTTACTTCTGCGCCAGCATCAGTGTCTAAGTAGACAGGTACTAGAAGTTCCAAACAGAACTAAAGATTACCTTTCTTCATACATCTAAGAATATCTTCATAGCTATATTGCTCTTCCTCCCCTCTCTGATCCATCGTTACTTTCCGATAATCCTCGAGCATAAATGGAGCTAAAGCCTTTGTTGGATACTGTTTGAGGTATCATGACATAAGTTATGGAGTGACTATCAATCATCGCGACATATAGATGCTTCATATAAGAAGTGGGAGACCAAGGAAGACAACCACCCAAGCATATAAGCTAATTATGCAAGACCATTCACCCAAGCATACTTCTTGGATCAGAAGTAGTACAATCCAAACTTTAAACAACCCAATCAATCCAGGATTTACTTGAGGCCAAGTTTAGACAACAATAGGCACATTCTATATCTCTACTACTGTTATGGTGGGCAAGGTATACCGGCGCTGCAACAAGACCAGTGGCTACGAGTGCACTGCGGCTGGAACGCGGCAGTGCGCGGTGACCAGGTGCGGCGTCGTAGTCGGAGGGCAGCGACGCATGAGGAGTTTGTTTCATTTCGGTTGTTAGCCATCAGAATATTTAGGAGTTTGTTTCATTGGATTTGTTATCCCTTAGAGTAAGGAGAGGTTTGTTAGCACTTTGTTATAAGTATGGAACACTATTCATTAATAGAAGTTTAGCCAGAGATTGAGTTTATCTCTCACTCTTTGGCGTTGCGCTCTCTGTTCCTCTCCAGTTCACGTCCACCACCAGGCGCCGAGCACGGCGCCGCCAGCCCGTCGCCGGGGATTCAAGCCCAGGCCAGCCATCTCCCATTCCTACGCCCTACGTTCCCTAAGCTCCAACAATCTGGTATCAGACATGTCAGGTTTTGGATCTACCGCCGCCATCGTCGTTCCCACCACCGCCGCTGCCCCATCCGTGTTTCCATCCGCTCCCACGTTCACCAACGCCGCCATCGTCACCACCGCGCCGCTTTCTGCTCCGCAACCCTCGCTCACCGCGCCGCCGCCGCCCACGCTCACTGCGATTCCCACCGATGCCCTCAATGCGCTCACGGCGTCCATCTACGGCATGCAGCGCCAGATGGGGGACATCTCCATGCGCCTGGCGGCCGTCGAGAGCCGCCTCTCGTCCTCCGCGCCACTGCTCCTGCAGTACGGCATGCCCGGCTACGGCAGCATTCCCGCTCTTCCGGCTTCGGTTCCGGTGATCTCGGAGCTGCTCTCCGCGTCGCCGGCTCTGCCAACCTTGCCGGCGTCCAACCCATCCGTCCATGTCTCCGGGGCCGTATCCTCCCAGCAGCCACCACCGACCACGGGCGTGCCCATCACCCAGATCGCGTTCCCCCACTCGCCATCACCCATGCCGTCCTTTCATCCATCATGCAGGCATCCCATGATCCGCAGTCGGCCGCCATGCATATGCCGCCGCCTCTGCCCCACATCCCACCGGAACCGGAAGGCCCGGCCGTGCCTCGCTACCACAAACTCTCATTCCCCACCTATGACGGCAAGGAGGACCCGCTCGGCTGGTTGAACAAATGCGAGCAGTTCTTCCGTGGTCAGCAGACGCGCCACGCCGACAGGGTCTGGCTCGCATCCTACCACCTCACCGGCACCGCCCAGCAGTGGTACATCGTCCTCGAGCGGAGCGTCGGCGCCCTGGATTGGGAGGAATTCAAGCACCTATGCCATCAGCGCTTCGGGCCGCCAATCAACACCAACCACCTAGCCGATTTGGCGCGGTTGCCCTTCACTTCCTCCGTCGAGTCATACCTGGACACGTTCCAGGCCCAGATGGCGCACGCGGGCTGGCTCTCACCGTACCAGCAGGCGTAGCTGTTCACCGGCGGTTTGCCGGACCACATTCGTGTCGACGTGGAGCTGCACGACCCCCAAGATCTCCAGCGCGCGCCTACGAGCGCTGCAACGCGGTGCCCCTGCTCGCCTTGCTAGCCCGGCCACCCCGTCGCGCCCTGGCTACGCCAACCACGGCGGTCTTGCCCGCGAGCAGCCACGGCTCGCCCTTGTCCTCATCGTCGGCACCGCCACCACGTCCCTTCAAGCACCTAACACCGAAGGAGATGGCCGAGCGCGGGAAGCAGGGTCTCTGCTACAATTGTGACGAGCCGTATGTCGTGGCCACAAGTGCGCCCACCTCTTCTACCTCGAGGTCTCCGATTACATTGTGGAGGAGACCGACGACGAGGCGGCCGCCGAACCCGCACTGTTCGACCCCGAGCAGCCCATGATCTCCCTGAACGCCATTGCGGGCATCCGCACCGAGGACACCATGCAAGTCTACATCACCATCGGCAATGATCAGTTCGTTGCCCTGCTCGACTCGAGGTCCACCCACAACTTCATCCGCGGTGACGTGGCCCGCCGCGTCGGTCTACCGTTCCAGGCGTGCCCCAGCGCCGACGTCATCGTGGCGAATGGCGACCGCGTCTCGTGTCGTGGCCTGGCCCGGGACGTGGGCATCCGTATGGCCGACGAAACATTCACCGTCGACTGCTACTCCATTCCCATCGACGGATATGACATGGTCCTCGGCGTCTCCTTCATCCGCACGTTGGGGCCCATACTGTGGGACTTCGACGACCTCTGTATGGCCTTTTGGCACGAAGGCCGCCGTGTGTTTTGGCGCGACATCGGCTTGACGCGTCACGACGTTCATTCCACGCGCCGCTTTCACGCCATCCGCAACAACAGGCCGGCCATGCTTGATATCCTGCTTCAGTCGTTCGACGACGTCTTCGCTGACCCGCAGGGCCTACCACCTGCGCGCCCCTGCGATCATCGGATCCATCTGCAGCCCACACCGCCCAAGTCGCCGTCCGCCCGTATCGATACCCCCAGCTCCAAAAGGATGAACTGGAGTCCCAGTGCACCGCCATGATGGCTCAGGGCATCATACGCCCCAGTACGTCAGCGTTCTCCGCGCCGGTCCTCCTCATCAAGAAGCCGGACACATCGTGGCGCTTTTGTGTGGATTATCGTTCGCGCCGGTCCTCCTCATCAAGAAGCCGGACGCATCGTGGCGCTTTTGCGTGGATTATCGCGCCCTGAACGAGTGCACCGTCAAGGACAAGTTTCCCATCCTCGTGGTGGAGGAGCTTTTGGATGAGCTCAGCAGCGCCCACTTCACCAAACTGGATATGCGCTCGGGCTACCATCAAGTCCGGGTGCACCCGGACGACATCGAGAAGATGGCCTTCCGCACACACCACGGCCACTTCGAGTTCTTGGTGATGTCGTTCGGTCTCACGAATGCCCCAGCGACATTCCAAAGCCTCATGAACACCGTGCTCCAGCCGTTCCTCCATAAGTTCGTTTTGGTTTTCTTCGATGCATCCTAATCTACAGCCCGTCGTGGACGACGCACCTCCAGCACATCAAGGCGGTCCTCACGGCGTTGCGTGAACACCAACTGCGTGTCAAACGCAGCAAGTGTTCCTTCGCGACGTCTTCAGTGGCTTATCTCGGCCATGTGATTTCTGAGTACGGCGTGGCAATGGACCCCGGCAAGGTGGACGCGGTCACGTCCTGGTCGCCGCCGCGCTCAGCCTAAGGTCTCCACGGCTTCCTCGGCCCGGCGGGCTATTATCGCCGCTTCATCAAAGACTTCGGCACTATTGCGGCTCCACTCACGCAGCTGCTCCGGAAGGACGCGTTCCTCTGGTCCGAGGCAGCTGCGGCCGCGGTCGCCTCCCTCAAGCAAGCCCTGTCCGCGGCGCCCATCCTCCAGTTGCCGAATTTCGAGCAGCCGTTCACCGTCGACTGCGACGCGTCCGGCTTCGTCTTCGGCGCGGTTCTTCACCAGGGTACAGGGCGATCGCGTTCTTCAGCAGGTCGTTCGCACCCCGACACATGAAGCTGGCCGCATATGAGCGTGAGCTCATCGGCTTAGTCCAAGCTGTCCGCCATAGGCAGCCGTATCTGTGGGGGAGGCGCTTCGTCGTGCGCATAGACCATTACGCGCTCAAATTTCTCCTCGACAAGCACTTGTCAACGGTGCCACAGCATCAGTGGGTGAGCAAAGTCTTCGGCTACGACTTTGCGGTGGAGTTTCGACCAGGCCGCCTCAACATTGTTGCGGACGCCCTATCTCGCCGCGACGACACCGACGCTGGCCTCCACGCGATGTCTAGGCCGTCCTTCGACCTCTTCACCGCCCTGCGCCGCGAGCTCAACGAAGACCCTGACTTGCGCGCTGTGCAGGACTCCATCGTCACCAAGCGGGAGGTGCCTTGGTGTGTCGTGGATGGCCTGATCCTCCACGACGCCCGTGTCTTCATCCCAGCAGCATCGGCGGCGCTACCGGCTATCCTAGAGCTCGCCCACTCCTCCGGCCATGAAGGATTCCAGAAAACGCTCCACCGGCTCCGCGTAGAGTTATTCGTCGAGCATGATCGTTCCCTGGTGCGCGACTTTGTATGAGCGTGCGCCGTGTGCCAGAGGAACAAGGTGGAGTCGTTGCAGCCGGCGGGCCTCCTGCAACCCTTGGAGGTACCGTCGCAAGTATGGGCCGACATCTCCCTTGACTTCATCGAGGGCCTGCCACGCGTCCACGGTAGGAGCGTCATCCTCACCGAGGTGGGTTGGTTCTCCAAACACGCCCACTTCATCGCGCTGAGCCATCCGTACACCCACTTCAGTTGCCAAGGCGTTCTTCGAAGCCATCGTTCGCCTGCACGGGTTCCCCAACTCCATCGTCAGCGACCGAGACCCCATGTTCACCAGCAACGTGTGGCGTGATCTGTTCAAGCTAGCCGACGTCAAGCTCCGCCTCAGCACGGCCTTCCATCCCCAAACGGCCAGTCGGAGGCGGTGAACAAGACCATCGCCATGTACCTCCGTTGCATCACCGGTGACCGCCCCCGCGCGTGGCTCGATTGGTTGCCCTGGGCGGAATATTGTTACAACACGTCTTATCACTCCGCCCTGCGCACCTCGCCGTTTCAGGTGGTCTATGGCCGCCCTCCGCCGGCCTTGCTTCCGTATACTGCAAGTACTGCTCACACGACAGCGTCGACACCTTGCTCCAGGGCCACGACGCGTTCCTCTCCGATGTTCGGGAGAGGCTTCTCCAGGCCCAAGAGTACGCGAAACGCTACTACGACGTGCATCACCGCTCCCTGGAGTTCGCGGTCGGTGATTGGGTGTGGCTGCGCATCCTTCACCGCCCGGTACAATCCTTGATGCCTGGGCCGCGGTGCAAGTTGAGCCCGCAGTTCGCTGGGCCGTTCCAGATCACGAAGCGAGTGGGTGACATCGCCTACCACTTGCAGCCGCCGGAGGGTGCGCGCATCCACGACATTTTTCACGTCGGCGTACTCAAGCCGTTCCGGGGGACTCCACCAGCTATAACCCCGGCGCTTCCTCCACTACACCACGGTCACCGTCTCCAGAAGCCGGCGCGCACATTGCGTGCCCAGCTCCGCCGTGGCCATTGGCATGTCCTTGTTCAGTGGGAGGGCCTGCCTGAAGCCGAAGCCACTTGGGAGCCGCTTGAAGATCTTCGCGCCGAGTCCCCCTCCTTCTAGCTCGAGGACGAGCTGTTCGTCGAGGGGGGAGTGATGTTATGGTGGGCAAAGTATACCGGCGCCGCAACAAGACCAGTGGCTACGAGTGCACCGTGGCTGGAACGCAGCAGTGCGCGGTCACCAGGTGCGGCGTCGTAGTCGGAGGGCAGCGACGCATGAGGAGTTTGTTTCATTTCGGTTGTTAGCCATCAGAATATTTAGGAGTTTGTTTCATTGGATTTGTTATCCCTTAGAGTGAGGAGAGGTTTGTTAGCATTTTGTTATAAGTATGGAACACTATTCATTAATAGAAGTTTAGCCAGAGATTGAGTTTATCTCTCGCTCTTTGGCATTGCGCTCTCTGTTCCTCTCCAGTTCACGTCCACCACCAGGCGCCGAGCACGGCACCGCTAGCCCGTCGCCAGGGATTCAAGCCCAGGCCAGCCATCTCCCATTCCTACGCCCTACGTTCCCTAAGCTCCAACAACGACTTACAATGTATGCTAACTTAGGTCCCCCACCCCACTTCGCCCACCGTCGCACTTTATTGCCCGCCCCCACCTGCTCTGGTTTTTTATCAGCATCCAATTTGTTTCCACCTCTACCGCACTGAGATCGCAACGGGCAGCCGAAACCTGATGGGTTTTTACCCTATTACGGCAACGGCAGATCAGAGTGACCACCATTTCCCTGCAATGGAAGGCCATAGATGTGTTTTCTTCTTTTTTTTCCTGGCCCGCTAATAATAGTTTGCTTCCCATCAGACCATAGAAGAGTCATGCTCCGTGATTTGGATTTGAGGTCTTAGTGATGGATGAGAATCTGTTTGCCTAATTTAGATGCAGCCAAGGAAAAGAGAGTTTGAACATAGATTGCACAAAAAAAAGGGCAGCCCCAATGTACGTAGCTCCCGCTTGCGCAGGGTTAGGGGAAGGGTCCGACCACTTGGGTCTTTTGTACGCAGCCTTTCCCTGCATTTCTGCAAGAGGCTGTTTCCAGGACTTGAACCCGTGACCTCATGGTCACAAGGCAGCAGCTTTACCACTGCGCCAAGGCTCCCCTTCTGAACATAGATTGCACAAAAACAAGGAAAATGATTTATTCCTTCTTCCTTACATATTTTTTTCTCGAACGTGTGGGAAAGCTGCATATCATTGCACTAATAGAAGAAGATTGTTACAAGACAAACACACATACAACCTCTGGTAATTTTTATTTATGATTTTATTCCATATGATACATCTGTTTTTATTTTCATTGGGTTTGATTTATTCCCCACGCCCATATGATGACATATAAACAAGGCCACAATTGTGTCTAGGAAAGCATTTGTTTTCCCTTCTGATTTTAGTCCTAATTATCGCTATGACTCAATGCTTTCAGTTGTGTACAAGTGGCATAGCTAGAAACTGCAGAACTATATTAGAAGCATTAGCAGAAGAGCACTGAGGATACTTTTTTAGCAAATGGGATAAAACCATAAGTGTTGATACATGTTACCTTCAATATTTTCGCCATAGACATCTGTGCCAAAATTAGAGTTGGTTTGAGATATGTTTTTTCCAGATTGCTCTGCCTTTAATTGATTTCACATGTTGTGTAGAGCATGTTTAGCCAATTTAGAAGATGATCAGGTGCAAAAGTTTTAGTTTTTTCTATGGATTAAGTTCAACTGCATCAAAGCTGCTTCATGATAATCATGGTTCTGAAATATTTGGTTCTTCATATGTTCATATATGTAGATGCAGATATATACTATAGTTCTTGAAATACATGGTTCTGGGCATATTCTTAGATATGTAGATGGAGATATACAGATACGATTCCCAAGCTTCTCTTCCTGAAAGTAGGTATCGGTTGCTTGGTCAGAGAAATATTTGTGTGGTGCCAGGATGTTGATACAGTCTTCCTTGATTGATTTCTACTGCAGTCAGTTCTATGCAATTGGTAATCACAAAAATACATCACTTCCCAGATACTTGAACACAGAAGTAGTTAGTAGTTACCTGCTTACTTCTATCAACGTCATAATCTTTCAAGACCATCGACTAGGGATGTACTCTACCTTACTATCCAGCCCAAATGATGTATCCACATTGCTAAGACATTGCTAGCCATATGATTCCTCAGGTGATTCTGTAACTGGGTTTTGATATCACACATTTGTACGTTTTGAGTGATTGTTTGAATGTATCATTCCAGTTTAAGAATAAAGTCATTGCAATTGAACGCCATTCAGTCTTTAACTGGAACATTGAAACTTCCGCATGCCTTACTCAATATATTATTCATGTGCTTGCTGCTTTCAATTAGTTTTTCAGTAAACACTAACCGCTACTCTGTTAGACTTCAACATCAGCACCAGTCCGGAACTAGCTTGGTGCCTCAGTTTTATTATACCATCTATATACTGGTCTTGGAAGAATAAGTATTAAATCTTACGCAGCAGGTCTGCATCAGTCTCCATCGTGAAAAAGATGTCCAAGTATGTTTCAGTCAATGTGCTCCTGAAGCTAAAAGGTAAGTTTTATAGGACGGCGATTAGACCTGCTATGTTGTATGGTGCAGAATGTTGGCCTACGAAAAGAAGATATGTTCAACAGATAAGTGTCGCGGAAATGCGTATGTTGCGTTGGATTTGCGGTCATACAAGAAGGGATCGAGTTCGGAACGATGATATATGTGATAGATTAGGGGTAGCACCAATTGAAAAAAAGCTTGTCCAACACCGGTTGAGATGGTTTGGACATGTCCAACGGAGACCTCCAGAGGCACCGGTGCGTAGTGGAATCCTAAGCCAGGATAGTAACGCAAAGAGAGGCAGAGGAAGACCGAAGTTGACTTGGGTAGAGGCAATAAAAGGAGACTTGAAAGGATGGAATATACCCAAAGACTTAGCCTTAGATAGGAGTGCTTGGAAAACAGCTATTCACATGCCTGAACCTTGATTGCTTCTGCTGGGTTTCAACTCTAGCATACCCCAACTTGTTTGAAACTTAAAGGCTTTGTTGTTGTTGTTGTACACTTACAGCTGATGTCAATCTAACAGACATGTCTTTGCCAAACCCAAGGTTCGTTCTACCATGATGGCATTAATTTAACCTGGATTTATGGTTTCTATGGCTTGCGATGCTTTCTGGATCAATTTTGAACAATACTCACCATGATGCTAGATTTTTGTGTTTCAATATTAATTGTAATTTCCTATTGGCAATGAACTTATGATTTTTGTTACCATGAAAATAATTATGAAGTTTGTATATAGCAAAAAGTTTAAAAAAATTCCAATTAAGTTTTCGTGGAGCAACTTTTGGTAATACAATTTTCGTTGGCCATAGTAACACACGGGCATTTAGCTAGTAACACAAACAATAATCATGTGTTCAGAGCTCACCGTCATGTAGATGGGGCCGTGGTACCCGCAGACCTCGGTGAAGTAGGGCAGCGCCCCGATATGATCCAAGTGGCTGCACAACACAAGCTTCCTCAGCCCGCAACCAATCGCACAAGAATCTGAGGAAAATTGCCAGTATATCCAGAAAAAAGAGGAAAGGGTAAAATGTTTATCTGCAACGCACAAATGCGTGATGACGACGCAGGAGATGGCGGCGGTGAAGTCGGGCGCTCCCCAGGCAGCGAGAGCGCGCCCAAAGTCCGGGTAGTGGCGGTGATCGTGGTAGCCCATGTGCATGCCGCAGTCGAACATGACGCGCTTCCCGCCGATGGTCACCACCACGCAGCTCTTCCCCACCTCCTGCCCCGCCCCTGCAATCACCAGCGTTAGTGTGGTTGTAATCGAGCATTGCGTTCGAAGGAGGGTGCAGAGAGGAGCGCGCTGCCGCGTACCTAGCACGAGGCACTCGATTGCCATTGGTGAAATTCCACGCCCAGAGTCACAATCTAAACGCCTTAACAAGTCTGCTTCCAGGAACAACTCAGGCACACACAAAGCCGGAGGAGAACTCGGCGCCGGCGGGCCTGAGCCGCTCGGAGACGCTCCGCGCCGCCTTGTACTTCCTCGGAGAAGCTCTCTCGGGCGCCGCCACCTTCCCTCGGGAGGAGGAACCGGAGGCAGGCGTGGGGCCGCGCGAGCGGGCGAGTTAGGAGAGGATGGCGAGGAAGGAGAGGATGGAAGATGGCCGCGTGTCGAGAGGGCGGCGGCGGGACGGCGACGATGGAGAAGGGCGGCGCACAGGCACAACTTGACTCGAGGATGGAGTAGGGCGGCAGGCCGGGCCGCCGGGGAATTTTGCGAAAGAACGAAGCCCAATGATTATGCGGCCCAGTATGTTGACTAGGCTCGTTCGTTAGAGAAAGTGGCCCAGTAGCGCGCGGAGAAGCTTTTTTTTTTAGAACGAGGAGAAGCAAGCAGTAGCCGTAAACAGCCTCGGATGAACTGCGCTCAGCGCCCTTGCGTTAACACCAGTCTGCTGTTTCTCTTCTCCCGTTCACCCCGCGCGCGCGAGAACTAGGGTGAAAGCCGCCCTACGCCCCTGCTGCCCATGTCTTCGTCGGGGCCTTTGCCGGCGACCGGAACCCACCATGGCAGGTATGCTCGCCCCTTCTCTTTCCTTCCCGCTGTGCAAAATTGAGCACCCGAACCCTAACTTGAGCTATTTGGCTATCTGTATTCGGATCTGATCTAACTTGAGCTATTTGGGTATTTGTATTCGGATCTGATCTAATTACAAGTGTATACATGTATTACGCCTACTAACTTCGATTTTCTTTTTATCGGGTGTACATGTGTACACCCATGTCTTTTGTTGGGTTCGGCCCTGATTAAAATCAGGTGTGATAACCAATTGAATTCTAACATGGGTCATCTTGCGTGTGATTTTGTACAAAATAATTTATGATCAGACCTGAAATTTGCTCTAATTAGTGTCCCTTCTCTTATCAAGTCAAAGGGCAGAGTGTAAAGCCCAGGGTTCAACTTCTGCGCGCAAGGTACAAAAGGCTGATCGTGAGAAGATGCGAAGAGATAAATTAAACGAGCAGCTCCAGGACTTGGGAAATGCACTTGGTATGATGTAGTTTTCAAGGATTTTCTTGGGTCTCTTTGCTCCTATGAGTCACAAAAAGAAACATATTATTTTAAAAGGGTAAATCATGGAGCTCATATCATGTTAGCCTTGTCAGACCTGATGTTCGAACCAAAAAATGAGTTATCAGTAACTGGTAATCTTCACACATGGTGTCTGTACTGCAGATATGTGCATAATAACTGTATAAACAGTACCGCAAGTGCTTTGTGTCTGTGCATGTTTGGTTATCTCCTATGTCCTACTCAACGCATGATTTTTGACATTTGTTTAGGATTTCTTTTGTTTTGCTGTCCTACTGCTGAAAGTTTCATGCTTTTTTTCTTGAACAAGCAAAAGATTTGTGTATCATTTCATTAATAAGAGAGAAGAGAAAAATACATGGGTGAAAAGGAGAAGTCCTCCCACTCGAAGACACACAAAACTCTAAAAGAAAAGAAGATGGAAGCCACAGACAAAAAACTGAAAAAAGACGACCAGCTCCCCCGAAATTAAAAATGCAGGGAGCTCTTGGAGATCTTTAGCTCCAGCTGAGCACCAGAGGACACACTCATCTGCCACTACCTGTAGCCTGTAGGATTGTCATGCCATTAAAAAATGCATTCATTCTGGTGCTTCCATATTTCCCATGCCATCAGTATGATGAGAGAATTGAGGCCTTTCCTGATTTCCTTTGGCAAATTTTTATTGCTTGGCACCACCAACTTGAAAAACTACTGGTGTTGGCCTGAGGCGCCCTTAGGATGAATTCCAACTTCTGAAGAACCACGGTCCAAACATGGTGGGCACAAACACATGACACAAGGAGGTGTTGGATGGATTCTTCAGCTTGATCACAATGGGGGCAGACAGCCGGGTGAGGAAGACCACGCTTGGCAAGGCGATCAGCAGTCCAGCATCAATTTTTCACCACAAGCCAAATGAAAATTTTGCACCGTAGGGGGGCCCAAGTTTTCCAAATCCTTTTCCAAGGCACTGAGCGAACCCTTCCTAAAAAGAAGGCATTATATGCAGATTTTCTACTGCATTACCATATTTTGTGAGCTTCCAGCGGATGATCCGCTACTCCTGGTTGCAAGATCAAACCATTGACCAGCTCCATGCTTGGCTAGGTGCTTTTGACACAATCTGTATGATTGTTTGCTATCAACTACGTTTTCATATTGTCACCTACTATTGTCACAAAATGATATTCTGACTAAATCATAATCTCCTAGTTTCATCCCGCGCCCTCCTACTCGTCAGGGCATGCTCTTCAAACAATGCACAAGGAACTTACATTTGCTATGTACCTTTCATTGACCATATTTGTGTGTTAGTAGTGAAACTATGTATTGACAGTATACTTTAATGAACTGATCTGCAGATGAAACTTGTGCGTACATACATGCATAGATCTTATGCAGTTATGCAGTGAATCACAGGGTGATAAGTTCATTTACTTCATTTTTGAAGCGGCCCTCTATACTAGTCAGTTTTGACCTGTTCAGCATCAGTTTAGGACATTTGGGACAAAGTCCTGGCTTCTATAGTCTTTTTACTTCTCCATCCACTAGACCTAACAAAGGCCCTGTTATGAGCCTTTTATGTAGCTATTTTCAAATAACCAATAACAAAAATTATGATATAATGCATCCAAAATCTTGGAAAAGGATTGAAGTTACTTTCTTGAGCTGTTGGAAGGTCTCCACTTCTTGGCTTAGCCTGTGTATAGGTGCCCTTGATTTTTAGTGTTTATTAGTCAGTAATTGTCCACATGCAGACTGATGGCACCTGCAATTTAGAAAGGTTAATCACTGTGAACTAGTCTGGGACCTTGTGGTTGATGTCCTGCAAATGAATGTGTTACTTGTCTTAAAACTAAGAAAATATGTTGTACTCCCTCCGTTCCAAATTAAGTCGCTTTGACTTTTTTGAGTCATTCATTGTGCTCTGTATCTAGACATATTATTATATCTAGATGCATAGCAAAATGGATATACCAAAAAAGTCAAAACGACATAATTTGGAATGGAGGGGGTAGCTTTGATAGTGCATAATCAAAACTAAACAATGTTCAAAAGTTGTATGTGCTACTCATACTAGCTCCATCTACTTGATTCCTAAAGTGGTAGAGTTGGCTCAATAATTTTGTCATGCGCAAATATCCAGATCCAGACCGTCCCAGGAACGATAAGGCAACTATACTTGGTGACACAATCCAGATGCTGAAAGATTTGACTACTCAGGTGAACAAGCTGAAAGCTGAATACACATCACTTTCCGAAGAAGCGCATGAGGTAAATATTAGTACAAAGAAACAGATCAACCACAGAAAATTTCTGACACCTGATACACATTTTTACTGGTGCTTGTAGTTAACACAAGAAAAGAATGAGCTTAGAGATGAGAAAGCTTCACTGAAATCTGAGGTTGATAATTTGAATAACCAGTATCAGCAACGAATGCGGGTGCTATGCCCATGGGCTGGAATGGAGCCTTCTGTTGTCATGGGGCCACCTCTAGCATATCCCTACCCAGTCCCAGTTCCCATACCCTCTGGTGCTGTACCCATGCATCCGCAGTTGCAAACATACCCCTTCTTCCACAGTCAAACTTCTGGAACCATCCCAAATGCATGCATCCCTTACATGGCATATACACAACCCTGCCATCCTCCCACTGATCAGCCATCTAATCAACTTAATACTCCAGTTGCCCATTCAAGTAGTCATAGGTCTAACTCTCCAGCACAAGACTGTAGAAGCAAGTCATCTACATTGCAGCAGCCAAGCTGCGGAGTGAGAAGCAGTGGTGTTGGTGATATTGCCACTGATCTGGAATTGAAGATTCCTGGTTCTTCATGTCAATCACACGCAGAGATTGCTAACAATGCAAGGGTCATTTTTCAGTTAGTAAATCCTTTTGTACAAATTATGATTAGATATAAAAGCAAGCTAAGTTATAATCGATGATTGTCGTTGTCACAGGATTCCTCTTCGGATTTGAAAACAAAGAAGCATTGCATAAAGCGAATTAATGGTTGCACTCTCACTGAAAGCAGTAGTTCAAGCAGATGCTCGTCCAGTGGGCCCCCAGATGTTTCTAATAGTGCTGTTGATGAATACTCCCTCCGTCCCATATTATAAGCCGTTTTGGCTTTTCTAGATACATTGCTTTTATTATGTATCTAGATATAGTGTATATCTAGGTGCACAACAAAAACTATTTATCTAGAAAAGCCAAAACGTCTTATAATTTGGTCAGAGGGAGTAAGTTGCTTGACGATCGATTAACATACAAAACGTAGACAAGTATAGATTGAGAAAAGATCTATGTTAACGTCCCATAAGTGAGCTACCAACTTTATATGCAGTGTAATTTGCTATTGTTGCTAGCTGATGACTCACAAATTGGGAGGCGCAGACTTGGTAGAAGCATAGTATCTGTTAAACTGAGTGCTATTCTCATGATTGTTAGTGGATAAAAGTTTGTTGGAAAGGGGGAAAAAAGGAGAGAACAAAATCACAGGCAGCAGCATCTATGGCGGTTTGGTAGGGACTCCAGGATTAGGTGTGGCAAGCATTGTCAGTATTCTGCATGCCAGATAGATATTCATAATAACTGGATTGAGTACCATTGCATAGTTCGTGCTAGAGTAGCATTTTACATAAATTTCTGCATGAAATAGGTAAATAAGTGGAGTATAGATAATATAGTATCTATGTTGGCTTAATCTACTTGCTGGGCAACTTGGGGGTTTCGTTAGTAATTAACTGCAGCCGGAACGGCTGCAGCTGCAAGCTTGTTCTGCTGGCATCTACAGGAGATTGTTCCTTGGCTACCTCAGCTGTAGCAAGCTTTACTGAACAAGCCCATGAAGCTGAGCTGTGTTACACAATTGCGTTGGAATATAGTTCTTTGTGTATTAATTTGACTAGACTACCAGTCCTAATCTTCCCACATTACATTTCATGGTGGATTTGCTCACTTGGCGAGTTCGAAGGTAGATATTGTGCTTTGAGACAATCATGTTTCTATTTATGTAACACCAAAGCTTTGTTATACCATTGCATTGGAATGTATAGTTCTTTGTGTATTACTAGCAAAAATGCCGTGCGTTGCAACGGGAGAAAAAAGCTATCAGACGTTTGAAAGCTCTAGTTTGGTTTTGGATAATTGATGAAATCTAGCACTAACCTTTGTCATGAGTTCTGAAATGAGCTAGGTTGGTGTAATTCATGTGTGGAGCATGGTGATGAAGTCCATGGAGATGGAGATGGACATATGTTGAGGATGATCAAGCTCAATTTGGAAAAGAAGAAAGAGAAAAACAAAAATCGAGATGAAGACACCATAGAGGGTGTGAGTGACTTAGGATAGATAGTCGTACTATAAAGAGGAGAAATATTTGGTTAAATGATTTATCGAGTGCCACTAGGTGACATGATTCTTGCATATGCATTTAGAAACCTAGTGTGCATAATTTCAAGCATCATCAAGAGAAAGTCATTTGAAAGCAACAAAGAGAATATTGAGGTACTTGTGAAAGGATCTTGATGTCGCCTAGAGGGGGTGTGAATAGGCCTGTTTAAAACAAACTCGCAGCGGAAGTTAAATTCTAGGCCCAAGGTGCGGCATTGCCGCACTGCGGCACCATCTCACAAAAGTGCGGCACTGTTGCGCCTGCAGACAAGCTCGAACTACAATTCAAAAACTGCCCAAGAAAAAGTAGATCGAGCAAATTACTGATGTTCCTGGGGTAGTGTAGAGCCTATTTCACCACCTGTATGTTGGTGGAAGTGCACGAGCAAGTAGATCGGGACCAAACCCTAGAATCACAACAAATACAAGTATAGCAATGCAAATCACAAGAACACAAGTGAGACACCGATTTATCCCGTGGTTTAGCTCGCCACTAAGGCTTGTCTATATCCATGTTGTTGAGGTTGCCACAAAGGCTTTGGGTCTCTTTCAACCCTTTCCTCGTTCTTAAGTCAAGAGAATGAACTCTTGATATGAGGGGTGATTTTCACTAGCTGTTTGGGGTGATTACAAACCTCTCGAGGCTGCTACACAAGTTGGCAAGCTCCATGGGCGACGCTCTGGCCGGCTAGGAGCAAAGCTCCAAGAGTAATAAACACAACCGCCGACCAAAATGTGAACCAATTGCTCTAGGAGATGAAGAACAGTTAGGGCTACTCTCTAATGCAGTTTGGAAGCTCAAACTCTCTTGGATTTGGAAGGGAATCAAAGGGAGAAGTTTGAGGGGCTCCAATGGTGAGTGTGAGAGAGAGAGTTGCTCTCTTCTGTTCTTGGATGAGCTGAATGAGTGGAGTGCTCCAGAGAGATGTTGGGGAGGAAGGGGAAAGGTATAAATAACCCCCAGCCCCAACGGTCACTTAAGTCGCGGCAATGCCGCACTGCGGCAGTGCCTCTCTTCAGGTGCGGTAGCGCCGCACTAGGCAAGACAGCAAGGGTAAGAGTGAAGTGTTGGCTATCTTGACTGTGAATCTGAGGATGCATGTGTAAGTTTGAGCACTTGATAGCACATGTTAGCTTAAGCATTGTGTCCCTCTTTATAGTACGGCTTTTTCCTATACTCAAATTCAAAATATCAAAGAATTTAAACACCTTTGAGTTGGTCACCACATCCCTTTTATAATAGGAGGCTCCACCATCGAATGTATTGTTCTCATTCCTATTATGCCTTAAGCATGTGACTTGAACCATTTTAACCACTTGAGTCTTCAATGTCTTCATATGTCATTTCTTCTTAATATCACTTCATAAGGGGTTGCAATCATTTTTATCTCATCTATTCGAGCAAACACACCTTGAGCATGTGACTTGAACCATTTCCATACATGTGAGTTCACCTCAATGGCTTCAAGTGACTTTCACTAATGATTTGATCCTCAACACAATATGACTCCTCGTAGCTTGATTAGTTCCTCGACTCAATGCAAGTAGTCTCTTCTTCACCTTAGCCATGGTACCTCGGTCCTCAAGCCATCGCTTGCCCTTCACCTTCGTTTAGTCCCTCGAAGCCCTTTCCTTGCTATCTTTAGCTTATTAAGCTATACTCAAGTCACATCATATTAAGTATCCATTGAAAAAACATTTCTTCAATAGTATAATCCTTTCTTGAATATTTTCTAGATATAAATGTTGAGATCAATCAAGCTTTAGTTTGATTCACATAAAGACATATATGAATCAACATCAATATGGTCAAGCCAATTCACGATTCCTTATATCCTCTTCATTTTGGCTTGACACTCCTAATACTCACTTCAATATCTATCTTCATACTTCTAGCTTGATCAAAGCAATGCAAAGTGATTTTCCAAATCTTTATCCATACAAGCAAACCAACATAGAGATCAACTTATATCCAATATGAGTTGTGTCCTTTGTCATTTAAACATTTGCTTGGTATTTCTTCACTTATGCATTCTTGACTCATTCTTTAATCCTTGATCAAAGCTAATCCAAAATCATCAACTCATGTCTCTTTTAACATTTGCCAAATATGCTTGCTTTCTTATGATACTATGATATTCCTCAACATAGAAGCTATTTTATCAACTCCATTTGCATTGTTGTCTTTCTCTTGAACTATATTGTTTTCATGATCTTAAAACACAACAATACACAATTTGGCCTTGATTTGAGCATTATATGGAATATTATCAAGTTTGCCTTCTTGTTGAACCTATATACACTTTTCATTCCACAGTCCACAAAGTGTATGCAATAAACTTAATTTCCTGTTCAACACTTAGCAAACTTGTTAGACCTTTAATGGTGTTGTCATTCAATTCATCAAAACCCACTAAAGGGCTAGATGCACTTACAACTTGAAGCATACACAAAACGTTAGATTGTGGTGTCCCAAAGGTGCAAGGTTTGAGCTTATTCGGTATTTCGATTCGGATTATGCAGGATGCAAAGTTGAGAGAAAGAGCACATCGGGCACATGTCAACTATTGAGAAGATCACTTGTGTCTTAGTCATCAAAGAAGCAAAATAGTGTAGCACTTTCAACCTCCGAAACGGAGTACATTTCGGCTGATAGTTGTTGTGCATAATTACTTTGGATGAAGGCTACTTTGAGTGATTTTGGAATCAAGTTCAAGCAAGCGCCATTGTTATGTGACAATGAGAGTGCTATCAAGCTCACCAACAATCCGGTTCAACATACAAGAACAAAGCATATAGATGTCCGCCACCATTTCATAAGAGATCACCAACAAAAAGGGGCATTTGTATTGAGAGTGTGGGCACTGATGATCAACTTACCGATATCTTCGCTAAACCATTTGATGAGAAGATGTTTTGCAAGCTAAGGAATGAATTGAATATATTTAACTTCTCAAATATGTATTGATGCACCCCCATTATATGGCATGCCTGTCCTTCGAACAAAGCAAGGTAAAATTAGTTGACATGTCATTCATCCATTGCTAAGAACTTGTTTAGTGCATCTAGTCATTCCTATCATGTCTTAGGCTTATTCATGAAAATCAAATGAATTTGATGCTTGTATGGTACCACTATTGCTTGTTTGCTTGAAATAATCTAGTGGTAGCATATGACATGTTTGTGGGCTTATGAACCTAGTGTTTAATCTAGAAAATAAGCTATAAGTGTTTAACTCAACATGGTGCATGATAACCCTCATTTGGAGGTGTGAAGAAGCTTGCCCTTGGATCAAACCGAGTTAAATATCTTTTGCAAATGATCTAGATTGAACCAAAATTAGGAAAATGATCCTCACTTCACCTGGTTTCACACAACCTATCTAACCTTTGAGCTCACCTTTTGTGGTCATCGGTGACAAAGGGAGAGAAATTCCCAAAGATATTGCAAAAGGGGGAGAAGTAACACAAAGATAAGATAGGAGAAATGAAGGGGATCAATTAAAAGTTGAAGCACACAAGTAGGTGGAGCAAGCTTATAAACTTGTATGTTGCATTTGTATCTGCATCACATATGTTTGCTTGCATGGCACAAGTTTTAAATTCCATATCCATGCTTGTGTAGTGTATGCTAGATTGTAGAAAATAATTGTTGAAATGAAAACTAGCATGCATAGGATAGCTAGATACACCTTAATGTTTACAAGTGGTACTAGAACCTTACCTCTAATATTGATCTCACGAGGTATCTAGTTTGTCTTTGTTGTTCAAGTGGTATCTAGCAAAATATGGTGCTAAGGATAGTGTTAAAATGGCAACTCCGATTGGTACCACGCTTTAAAGGTCCATTCTTTACACCTTAGCATCATTTGGTAGCTATTACTCTCCCAAAC